>NW_005054345.1:2560313-2623712 GCF_000277835.1 Geospiza fortis | reverse complement strand
CTGAGTTTTGTGGTGGGTTTAAGCCACCAAAGGGCCCACATGCACTTTTAGTACAAGCGAACTGGCACAGGGGAGTGCATTTCCCAAAAATGTGGCCCTTGCATTTCTTGTATGGAACACCTTAATCCAGCATAAAAAATGTCAACCCCTCCCAGAAGTGCAAGAGTGAAATTTAGCAGCAGAAAATAAAGTCTTCCATTGCATTTTCCTGCAATAGACATGATGGGTTGTTTGGCAGCTAAGTTCCTGACTTTAAAGCTCCTCTGAAAGCCTCTGCAGTTAACATTTTTATATTACCTCACACTAATTCTCCTCCAATAAATGAAGAGTTTTGTAGCTTTTAAGACCCAAGGAAACACTTTGTCAAACTCTACTTTCCTGTACAGTCCAGACCATAAATTTTTTACCTAGCATTTCCTACTGTAAACTCTGGGATTTGGGTTGCTCTCTCACAAGTTCCCAACAAACATTTGGTGTGACCAAGGCCTCTCTTGTTGGTGCAGAGGTCCACCCATCGTGCCCTGTACCCAGTTGCTGATCCCTTCCCACTGCCTGAGGTGACAGCTGCCTCTTTTCCAGCCTGAGGTGAGAGCATCCATCAGGTTTTTTGGGGAGATCACAGGGAGCTGGATTTTAAAGCAGAACCCTTCTCCTCATTTCCCTCGTGCTCCAAATGGAGGAAAGGCAGGGGAGATGAGAGAGATAAAAACAGAGGAGAATCCGTGAAAGGGGAGCTATAAACACTGAAGGAAGAAGTCTGCAGGAGAAGGGGAGCTGAACAGGCTGACAGTAGAGAGGTCAATATTATGGTGCTACATGGCTTGTACATTAAAATCTCATAATGGGCTTTTTTCCTTAGGAAAAAAAAATCTCTTTTCACAGGCTTTTGTGATTACAGGGTTCTCTCCTCCTCCATTCAAAAATGCCCCCACAAAGCTCAGTCTTCTTAATATGTTTGGTCACAAATGGGAACAAGCTGCACTTTCTAAATAAATATTTTATGGGGGCTTTTTTTCCTTCTCTTCAACAGCAGAGTTCATGTAACAGATTATCTGAACCAAATGGGTTTACAGTTTCCTACTTCCCCAGTTCCTCACCAGTAAAACTACCACAGCAGAGGCAGACCACACTTCCATACCAGCAGTGCAGTTGAAAGAAAATGTGGGGTTTGCTCCTCTTTCAATTTGGGTTGGTTTACCCAGATTTTATTTGCCACCAGACCACTAGTCAGTACCAGACACAGCTCTGCTCCTCAGCAGCAATCCATCCTTTCATTTTGCACCCATGTCCCAAACATTAGCCAGGCAGGTACAGTTTTAGGGAAAGGGATGGATTGTTGCAAATCCTGATCTTGGAGAACAAGTGTGGACAAAGGGCTCTGAGACAAACCTGTGGCTGCCCAAGCACAGCCACCACTCCAGGTTTCACATTTTGCTGGCTCCCTGGGGCCATGGTTGCATGTTGTGTTTGTCCAGATACACAGGGGAATGAAGAAGTGAAAGCAAGAAAGGAGAAAAATTGTGCTGTCACCAAGAAAATGTTATTCTGACTGTTACTAGAGTTGGACATAGCAGATAAATCTGTAGTGATGAGGAAGGACAATGATGGAGCACTACAGCCCTGACCTGAAATTTCCTGAGTTCAAACAACACCTTAAGTTTTTATCCAGGTCACCAGATGATGCAGGAGGTATCTTTTCTGTTTTCTTTCATTATTTCCCCTTCTATGCCCCAATAGCTAATTAGCTAACTAACTAAATAAAAAAATAAACAAATAAATAAAAGGTTATTATTTGGTCTGAATATTGATAATGGTGTTTCACTGAACAGGGAGGTTGGACCAGAGGACCCACTGTGGCCCCTTCCAATCTTCTGTGATAACAGGATTTTGAAATACTCCAGCCAACATCCAGGGGTTTCCCATAAAAGACTTCATGACTTAATGTCACAGCTATGCTTGCCATGTGTGCATGAATCTAAGCCTCATGTCTTCTTTCTCCCTATGCTACAAGAATTCATTAAATAATTTCAGGATCATTGGAAAAAAGTAGAGGACCCAAAACTTCTGTTCCCGTCTCAAATTGACATAGTTTCTGTTCTTTGACTTCATGCAGGTGAAAAGGCACTTTTAGACAGCCAGAAATTTCTCTGAATGCAGAAGAAAACCACACTGGCTGTGAAGAGGGAAATAAACACACATTGGCAAGGACCACACAAGGCTAAGACAGCAAATATTGCAAGAGGACAATCCCCCCTGCCCCCTCCACGATGTCCTGTCTTGTTCCTGCCCCAGATGCCAGCACACAGAGTGACAAACACACCATTGTAACTCTCCCATGACGGAGGTTCTCAGTCTGTTTTGAAAAACCTTGGGTGATAAACACCATGGGCGACAAGCACCCCACCAGTGACCCCTGCAGAGCTCCATCCCCAAGGTTAAAAAAACATCCTGTCATAATTATGGGGTGAGACTGATCTGGTGAACAGCCATCAGTCCCTTCAGCATCTCCCTCAGCAGATCTTTGCCTTCCACAGTGAAGGCATCTCACAAATCCAGAACCATGGGCTGGTTGGGTGATGGCTTGATCTGCTCACGTGCTGACCACAAAGTGATGTGACACTCATACGAGCAAAAAAGGAAAATGTTTGAAGGGATTAAGCAAAGAGCAACCAAGAAAGACATTCAAATGAACAGGGTAATAAACTACAACAGATTTAATGGCTGCTAAAACCAAAGATCTGAAATTTGGAGAGTGATGGTCACAAATGCAAAGCAATGATCTTGCAAACCAGACATGGAGGGTCATAACTCAACAATATGATGCAAAAGAATCGTGAAGAGAAATAATATAATGAAGTAATAATCACGGAGAGAAAGAACATAATGAAGTAATAATAGGAGCAGTGGCAGAAACCCTGAACTCTCTGAGCCAAAATGGGAATTTTACTCCCATACATTCAAAATTCTAAAAAAATATGTATAGAAGTAACTAAGCCATGCTCATAGCTTGAAGAGCGAAGGCCCCTTAGGCAGGAAACATGTTGGACTCCTCTCCAAGAGAACATTTGAACCTCTTCTTCTCAAACAAGGTCTTCAGAGAAGCCCAACCTGTAGAGTCTCTGTTTCTGCTTACCTTAGTATTAGATCCATTTCAAAAACATGCACAGGTTAAATGCAGAGCAGTACCCAATCACAAGAGTAAAATTCCAGTTCTTCTGTCAGTGCATAAATCCAAACTTTGGCAAAATCTGGAGGAGCCATATACTTAAATTTTGTCCATCTCTGAAAGGATAAAATCTGCAGGATAGGAAAAAACCCTGCATGTTCAGAGTCTGGAGCATGTCCACAGCTCCAAAAATGAGGAGAAAACCTCTCTGTGTCCAGAGATGAAGGAATGGGATCTGAATGATTGTCAGTGGGAGAAAAAAATATGAAATTCCAAAACAAGATGCTTTAAACTTGCTTTTAGGCTGAAACATGAATGTCAATATTCTACTGCCCCAACCAAACACAGGTTTGTTGTTTAAAAAAGGGCAACAAAACTGTTTAATTAGAGCTTTTGCACATAAACTCTGTTCCCACAGAAGAAAACCAGTTTGTTGAAAGCCAAGCAAGTACCAAACCAAAAGTCTGGGTTATGACAAGAGGTCTCACTTAGTAACTTGCCAAAGCTGATCAGATTAGCAGTGTTCTTCCACGTAGACAGTGCAGATAAGGCCTGAAATATTCACAAGAGGACCCAGCACCTGCAGATAGCCAACACAGAGCCATTCACATGGACACAATTTCTTTTCTCCTGGTGGGGACTCCAGGTCCTGGACTTCCACAGTGGCTTTCTGAGCCGCTCCTGATGTCCATGGGTGCATCTTTGGCCAATTGTTACAGGCAACGTGACTGTCCAAGGGTAGCAGAACGAGTCTGGCCAGAGGCAACTGGATAAAACATGACTTCAGACAGAGTCCCTCTTGGTTTTGCACTGTCAGGCAGCCAAGGCCACAGTTTGTGGCTGCATGAGGTGCATAGCTGAGATAAACAACCACTGGTGACATTTTAGGCCAGCTGAGGTAATAAATGAACATTGACTTCCATCACTATCTCAGATGAGTGGAAAATACTGGTCAATTGGCTGCAAGTTTCCACGAACTGACTACTTAGGATAACAGACCATGCCCTGCTTTTTCTGTGTTTTCGTTCCGAGTTTTGAATAGCTTTTTTTTTTTTTTTTCAGAAAATCTTTAAACCAGAGAGCATACACAGAGCTCCAAGGTATCAGAGCCAGAACGTGGGTCAGGAATGCTCTGACCTTGATACAGAACAGATATGGGGGCTGTAGATTGCCATTATTTTTTTTCCATGCCAAAAGGAGTTCTCCGTGCCGCACTCGGAAGAGAGGAAGTCATGATAAGCAATGTTTGCTTGTGGTGCAAATCTCTTTAACATGAGGGCACGGCCAGGGCCTGGCACCACTGTCTAACCCAGCACAAACCAGCTCCAGAGGCACTGGAGGGACCATTACAAGACAATTTTCCCTGAGGGATGTAATGCAGCATTTGCCAACAGGGCTGCAAAGAGTGGATCAGATACTGGAGTAGGAATGGGAGTTGTCTGGTACAAAGGCATCCTTGAGATGAAAGAATCAGGGTAAAGAAATCTGATCCAAAAGGATCTTTCAAATCACCCTGTGACCCTGCAGATATCAAACAGTGATGGAGTTTGTCTACAGGTTTATGGGTTAGACAAGAGTTCCACAGCATGGCTGTGCTCAATTCCCTCATACCTGGTCTGCATGAAACATTTCTGCTACAATGGTGGGCCAAAGTGGATTCTGTGCCTGTCTGCTCTAAACTCCCTCAAAGAAGGGAACATTTCCTGCAGAACATCCAGGCTTTCTTTTCATTTTGGAGCCGCAGAAACGTGAGTTTCTTTGGCAAAGTTTCCTGGTTTGCCTTGCTGGAGTTGGAGTAACCAAAGCAAATGAATCAGGAGCAAGATGAGTAAGCCCATATCTATCCAGTTGATAACCATCTTACAAAGCTGTCCAAGGGCAAAAAAAGTACATTCTCCTGTACTGAATCAGGACATCATAACTAAGAAGTGTTCCAAGTTAAACACATTCAAAAACTGTTTGACTCATGTTTCACATTTAATTCTAGATCTCTAAAAAGGTTTACAAAAGCAAAGCTTGCCTGGACTAAACAACAGAGCTGCATGAGGCACGTGGCATTAGCTCAGGCTTCTCCGGCCAGCTTTCTAAATGAAGTGTTTGGAAATAAGAGAAACGCACAGATTTGGAAGTGGAATGGATAAGAGATTTAGTTTCTCCTTTTATAACAGAGTCCTGGGCAAATCAGAAGGAGCCTGCAAAGCTTCAACAAGACATGCCTTAAAAGCAGCAGCAGCTCTGTCCACATAGACTGGAATTATTAAAAGCAAGGCAAAAGAGAAAGATTCAACACAGTGCTGGAGGGCTGCCGAAAAGCCCACATTTGTGATGTAGTGTTTGGACTCAAATCCTGTGAGCAGGGCAAAATAAATCTGCAGAAAGCAAGAAAGTCTGAGCAGAGCGGACGTAGCCAAGGTCCAAAACCGGTCACAAATTCAAGTGGTGGGTAGTTCAAAAGGGAACTATGTGAAACTCTAATTCTATATAGCAAAAAAAAGAAAAAACCTGGCTCTGCTGCCATGCTCAGGGTTTATTTTGAAGGTCACACATGTATTAGAGTACCAGGGGAGCAAAATGTGAGTGATCAACAGAATGGCAGAGCAAAGAGCACTATAAAGACTTCATTTCCCTCACAGGTTCTACAATGGGCAGCTCAGTTACTGGCAGTGAGGATGTTATTTCTAATGTAAATATTTCGCTTTCAGCACAGCTGAACTGGGAGGGATTATAACAAGTAATGAATGAACTTCCAAATACCCCTCCAAGCCAAAAAAACCCAGTGATGGCATGCAGAGCTGAATCCTTTCAATCATCCAAAAAGAGATGGAGAGGATTTTTCATGGCTCTTAGTAATTGCTACCTCCAAAACTGCCAGCGGTGCCTTTTCCCACCCGACTTGGTCAAGGCAATTATTCCTCCAGGTTCACACTCTTGGCCCACACCTCCATTGTCAAGTCAATGGAAGAATGACAACATCCACCAGCTGCCTGGACAACATCCAGCCTGGATTATTACAATGAGCTTGCATGAGAAACAGGATTAGAAAAGCAGGGAAAGCCTCCTGATAAAGCTGCCCCATTTGTTTTGATTCAAGATATTGGAGTTGTTCAGTAAATATCTGTGGTATGTGGGAGACTTCCCTGCACCCTGAACAGCCCCATGGGATTTGATCAGCTTCTGCTTTATTGCAAAATCAGAGAGCTGGGGGGTGATAGCCAGGTCAGCCTCCGTGAAGATTTTCTAGGTTTAGCTTTTGTATCGTTTTCTCCTCAAAACAGAAGAAACTATTCCTAGAAATGTCCTACAATGTGGTTGGGGTGGAAAGATCTTTGTGCAGGACATCCCTGTTTAATTTACAGCACACCATAATGTTCCCATGCCTCGTAATAACATAAGTGAGCATCCATACTCTTAAAATATGGTCCAACCAGATGGGTTTGCATATTTACAAGTCTAGCAGTGAAATATTCAGTGCAGCAGTTGCTTATATCACATCCATTCTGTTAAAAGACACTCTGGAGTATTATTCTGAAAACTAAAAGGACCACCCTGCGCTGAAATTGCAGGATATCACTGGACTGTGCAAACTGACTTGGGCTTGGAGAATTCATGAAAGAAATTGCAGAGTGCGGCTGTCCATCCTGCAGCGTGCAGAGAAGGGACCCAGCAACCAGGGAGGTCTCTCCCTGTCAGCACTGCACCTTTACCTGCCCGCTGAGTTCATCCAGAGTCACCTCCAAGGGCTCAGCCCGTGCTGGGAAGGTGACAAATGACACAGCAGCAGCCGACCTATTGCTGGCACGTTATGACAACCTCTCTGCCCTTGTGACAATCTCTTTGGTCTGATTTTAAAACCTTTGTGGTGTTGGAATCACTGATGTCACACCTGGGCAGAACCTGAACTCAGAAACTCCTCTTTTCTATTCTGTTCTGCTTCTCTCTCTTATTTGCTTGCAGGCCCTCAGCAAAACAAACCCCAGGGAGCAAATTTGGTATGGTTAGACGTGAAAAAAAGACACAAGGTAAGAGAAATTAATTTTGAAGAACACCATAGTGCTTGGCTGACCAAAAACCCTCCCACAGGTCACAATACTCTGTGAGATAACAGAGATACTTTCTCCTGTCTTCCAAAACAAGGTGTTTTCTGATCTCCGGGATCCTGTGACTGATGTGGCTTTTGTTCCCATGCAAATAAAGCCTTTAATCCTCTGCTTTAGCCTTGTTTTTGGACACGAGGCAGGTAAAAAAACCAAAACGGTGATCACAAACTGTTCCCTGTTCTGGCCAGAGTAATGACTGCAGAAAACACAATCCCAAGTGCCAAGCAAAATGGTTAAGGTTAGCATTATTTGTCATTACAAGTGAAGAAAGAATACTAGCAGCCAGAAGCTCTGTGCAGGGATGTGAAATCCATATTTTTTTTCACTTTTTTTTCTGTTTTGACAACAAGGAATAATATTTTTCAATTGCTAGATCAACCCAAAAGCTGTGGCAAAGCAGCCTTAAAAGGCTTCAGAGCCTGCAAAGAGCAGCAGAGAGGCAGGGATTTGTGAGCAGCTCCACACACCAACTCTGACCATTCCCGTGGATCCTGGGCCAGCTCCTGACCTCATTCAGACCCAGATAAATCCACAGCCATTTCAGTGGGGCTGTGGGGATGTGAGATCAGCGTTTGGCTGGTCGTGTTGGCTGAGCTGTGGCAGGTGGGCACTTGCCAAAGAGAGCAGTAATGGGTCGTGTAAACACCAGGATTGCTCACAGCCATTATGTAACCTGCTGCTTTAGAGAGGGATTTACAAAAGGCTCTGGTCTCCATGGCTCTCCTGCTCCACCCCTGTGCCATCACAGAGATCCTGTGTCAGGTCCACCCTTGCTGAGCACAGGTGGTGCTGTTTCTGGAATTCCACAAGGACACTCTGTCTCCTTGCAGAAAGGGCAGTGCAGTATTTGTGTAACCAAGGCCAGAATGAAGCAGGCCTGGGCTTAGCTCTGGCTCTTTCCAGCTCCTCACCTCATGCCTACTCATCCCTCCTGGCCAGCGTGGAGCTGCAGGGTTTGGGAAGAGCAATCAGCTCTGGGGTCTATGAGGAATGGCTGAGGGAGCTGGGGGTGCTCAGCCTGGAGAAAAGGAGACTCAGGAGTGCCCTTATCAATCTCTACAAGTCCTGAAAGGTGCCTGTGCTCAGGTGGGGCTGGGCTCTTTCTCCAGGCAGCGCTGACAGAACCAGAGGACACAGTCTCAAGCTGCATCAAATGAAATATCGGTTGGATATTAGGAAAAAGTTTTTCACTGAAAGGGTGATAAAGTTCTGGAATCATCTGCCTGGGGAGGTGGTGGAGTCACCATCCCCGGTTGTGTTTAAAACAAGGCTGAATGTGGCACTCAGTGCCAGGGTTTAGTTGAGGTGTTAGGGCATGGGTTGGACTTGACGAAAACAGAGATCTTCAAGGTCTCTTCCAATCCAGCGATTCTGTGAATTCTGTGAATTCTGTGAATTCTGTGAGTCAGCTCAGCTCAGCCTGAGAGAGCAAGGGAGAAAATGCCTCATGGAAAATAAAAACAAATTGTTTAGGCTACCGGGCACGGAAGTGACAGGAAGCAGAGTGGGGAGGGTAATGCTGGAGCATGGCCTCAACAGCCACCCTTGCTCATCCCCCACATCAGCAAATTCCTAAATATCAATCCTTGCACACCTGCTCTGCCCCCCATCCAGACACATCCTCACCACCATGCCAGGCCCTACTCCAGTCTTCTTCCCTCCCAGTTCATGTCCCATTAAGCCATGACTGGTGACAATAACTATAAAAATAGCCCAAATTAGGAAAAACAATATTCTGTTTGGAAAGAAAACTGTCCACAATCTGCAGTTTAGTCTGATTCCTCGCTCTTTTACATACTTTAAGAGACATGACCATGTTGTAGCATACTAAAAGATTTATTTCTAATACAAAACACGTATTTAGTATTGGTTTGGCAGTGGTAGGAAGGAAACCACAGGCAGCTGGCATGGATTAAGTGTTAGTTGCTTGATAAACCTGGAGTTGTCAGAACTTCCAGCTTCCCTACTGAATCTGCTGCCATCCAGAGCTAAATATTTGAGAAGGGTGCTTTTGGATGAGCAGGGCTTTGTTCTTAACATCTCAGCTGCAGGGATACCAGCAAGAGATATATGTTTACACACATAAAATGTCTATTAAAAACAAGAGCTGCCTGTAGCTTCTCTAGCTTTCTCTCTTTCAGCTCCCTGGGAACAGCTTCAGATGCATTAGCAGTACCCTTCTGGATCTTTCCAAATTATGAATATTACAAACACAGTAGCTCACTGTTTCCTGGAATAGCTTCACTATCTGAAATTTCCACTGTTTCAAGTTAGAGAATTCTGAGTCTTTTTTCCTCTGAATGCCAGACCCTGTTTATTGACTAATATCCAGCTGTTCTCTAAGGGAAATGGAAAAAACTCAGGTTTATGATGCTGTCACCTGAATGACTGCAGTGCTTAACACAGTGCAAAATCTGAATTAGATATTCCAAATTACTAAATTCACTTCCAGTGACTCACTGGAAGTATTGGAGCTTTAAAATCTTCATTTGGTAGTAAAACACTGGCACCCAAGTGTTTCCACAAAGCTGACATGGGAGGCTTTTGAACATAGGCCAAACAAATTAATTTTGGAATTTGAAATAACATCCATAAGGATTTTTTCCTATTTGTTCAGTTCTGGTCACTGTTTCTTACTGACATACCTTTTTACTTGAAGTAGAAGTGAAGACTCTTTAAAATGTCTCACAATTATTCATTTATGAAGTGTGGGACACAGCACTGAAAATTGAGATTTTTGCCTTAAAAATGTCAGTGCAGGTGTCTTGACATTCTCCATTCTCTGCCATGTGTCCCAGGAGCAGGAGCTTGCCCTCCCTCCTCTCTGTGGAGGACTGCTCCCTCAGCCTTGGAAACTCCAAGCACTCAAGTGTCAGGACACTCAATCCTTCTGCAACTCCCAAAGAAATTATTCCGTGAACAGACCAACCAAAACCAATAACCACCATATTCCCAATACTTGCCTCTTGCTATATATGGCTCACATGGTTTTAAGCATTTTCCTGTAACTTGCAGTTCCACAAACTTTTAATTCCAAGAGCACCACAAGATCCCTCGATTCCAGGAGACTTTAAGGGAAAAAACTCCAGAAGCAGCAAGGAAATCCAAACCATTCCCAACAGCACTGGGGTGTGTCCTTTACATTTCACAGCATCATCAGGGATTTATGTGCCTTTTTCCAATGGAGAGAAAAAAACACATTTACTTTGGACAAAGTCACTTCTGACAGCCATTTGCCACAAAGCAAAGATGATTAAACAAAACTTTCTTAGGAGATGGTTCCTGACAGAGCACCCTGCTTGCTTGTCATGGGAGGAACATGCCAGAAAACACAGGCTTATGCTTAGCAAGTAATCTTGGATTTCACGGCTCTAAATGCAATTTTATGCCAGATTTTTGTCACCCAGCCTTCCATTTAAGCTCAGATATTAGCAGTGTCAGATGCCAGGCGACCTCCCATGACCCCTTGGGAAGTGATTGCCACTAAACAAACAGTTTGATTTCCTTGGCAGCCTTACAAGTGATTTCCACGGGGATGGGGCTGCTTTGAGTTCATCCACAGCGGCTCCAAACCACCAAAGGCCAGTGAGGAATCGTCCATACAGCACTAATTTTGTACAGGAACCCATAAAAGCACCATGAACTGAACACAGCTCAGCTATAAAGCCTCTTGCAGCCTGGTTTTTGTGCCTGGGTGTCTCAGGCTGGGGGTGTGTGTTCTATTTCCATTTGCCAGAAGTGGGGCAGTTATCTTCTGTTCATGGGGCGGTTTCCTTTATTTCTCCCACAACAAATCCTCCCTCCAGGAGATCTCTTCTGTTCATGGGCCATTTATTATTAATTATCTTCTGTTAATGGGCCAGCGAGTGTCACTGCCTGGCTGATAAAATTCCATCATCCCATGGGGAGATGCTCTGCCCATGGGAGGAGCCAAGCATTCCTACCTGGATACAATCTGAGGTTTGGAACACCAGAGCAGCCTTTCCTACTGGATTCCTGGAGGAAAACCAGGCCCATCTCCAGCACCCCTGGAGCTGCAGAGGAAAACTCCCCCCTTGTGCAGGATCCCTGCTCCAGCAGCAGCACAGCTGGCACTGCAGGAGGGCTGAGCCCCCATGGAATGGGGCTGTGCCACCACCCTGACACACAGGGGGCAGGGCATGCTCTGACTCTGGCAGTGGTTTTTTTTTTCCTTTTTGTTATTTGCACTATTGCATTTGTATTTTTAATTTTCCTAGTAAAGAACTCTTATTCCCATTCCCATCTCTTTGCCTGAGACCCCCTTGCTTTCAAAATTATAATAATTCGGAGGGAGAGGGTTTGCATTTTCCATTTCAAGGAAGGAGCCTACCTTGAAATGTCCTGAAACGTCTTCCTTTCAGGGAAGACACCTGTCTTTTCAAACCAAGACAGTGGAGAAGATTTCAGCCCCCTCAGCTGCCAAGGCAGAGGCGGGCAGCCCAAAGGAGCTCGGTCTGTGGGCACCCCTTTGTTCCTCAGGTGTGTTTCCAACAATGAAGTTGCTGCACCAATCCTCCGGCAAATATTTTGGCCTTTGGCTCACTTTCCCCACACACCCCCTTCAAGTGCCACTAAGTTAGAAGTGAAAAATAGGACTTGGAGAGCACATTTAACGTAAGTAAAGAGATTAAGGGGTTTATCTGTCAACACTGGATTCCAGATGTTTTTAAATTAGAAGAAAAAACAGGAGACTAAGAGAGATGTTAATTATAAGCTCTTTTCTTCCTTTTAAAATGTTTTAAAATATTGCTTAAAATACCCAACTTTTTCTGTAGGTTTTGGAGAGGGTTTTAAAAAAAATATCAGCATACATTTCAGACTAAACTTCAGTGTCTGCACTGAAACCTGAATATGTTTCTCCTGGTACATAAAATCAGAGTTTCTTTGCATAACCAACATTCAGAGAGGAGTTATTTCCTAGGAATCCCTGTGTATGACTTTACCAGTGCCAAAGCTCAGGTTCAGAAAAATATTGAATTCCACTGGTTTTCATCTTTGACTCTCAATTTCCTAGTCCACTAGGAAATCCCTAGTCCACTTCTAGGAGCAATGAAATCATGGACCTACAGCTGGACCTACAGCAAGCTCCTGTGACACGGTGAATAAGTTTTAAAAGATAATCTGGAAAGGGGATGGGACTAATTTAAAAACAAGCAAATCCTAATAGTGGTTAAATTCAGAGTTAAACCCGTTATAAAAAGAGGAGCTTGCCTTTTCTGTTTTACCCATCTTCCATGTGGAAGACCTCTAATTTAATGTTCCTTGGGGCTGTACCAGTGGCTTCTGGGATTCACTTGATCAGTTTGCGCTGAATTCTTACTGCCAATTTCTCCAAGAGGAAATCTTTATTAATGTCCCATATCTAATACAGATTTTTCTCTTGTAGGCTTCATATCCTCTGAAAGGCAGAACAGAAGACAGGACTGAGAGGTTCCTTCACTGGGATTTCCTCACGGAGATCCTTGTGTCAGGCACATCAGATGGCACTTACCACCCTCCTCTTGGACATGAGTGCCATCAATTATCCTGATAAAAATGGTGGGGAAAGCTTGTGCCAGCTGAGCATTTCATAGCTGAAAGGATCTGATGCTGCAGCACTGGGACAGATGGCTTTGGATAAAAATAAAAGAACTCAAACCAGTGGGCTCTTCTAGCGCAGTAATTCCACTGAGACTGGGTGTTCTGGAAGAGCAATCATTAATTCTGTGACAATACCAGGCAATTTTGAGCAGTTAATGGCCTGATACAAAGGAGCTGAGAAGTTCATGTGTTCGGGGGGTTTTACTGCAATAATTAATTTTAACAGGAAAGAGCCCATTTTATTTCCTGACTCTAGATTTGGCTGCTAATCCCCAAATTTGGGGTGTGTAAAGGGAGATAAAAGAGCTGATTCATTATAACATTCTGCAGAGATTGTATGGAAGACAAAGACATAATCCCTGACCTATGTTCCCTACGAACACATGCCTTGAAAAATCTGGGGGTTTCCCACGGGATTTTAGGATGTTTTCTAGATTTCTACCCACACAAGTCAATCCTGCTAGCCAGACAAGAACACTGAGAAAGCTGAACATTTCCAAATGCTGAAAGCCCCAAATGCTGGGCCATTGGAGCCTGATGAGGGAGGGCCTCAATCCTGCCTTGATGCACAGTTCATTGGGTCAATGCTGCTGTGAGCTTTCTTAAACCAGGCCAGTTTTACTGACTGTAGCCCCACAGATGGTTTATTTTATCCAAATTAGTGATGTTTATTGGAAAAGGCCTCACCATCTCTCTTTCTACCAGAGAATTAACAACGTTGCATGAATTTGGGATATATTTCTTCATACATTTAATATAAGCCATGCTGGCTCTGCTACTTGTTCCAGAATCACAAATTCTTGGAAAACTTAACTGCATTCTGAGTCCTTTCCTCTTACCTTTGGATCTCCTTCTTGGTCCCATATTATTTTCCACAAACCAAGTAACTCTACCCCTCTCCTTGGCCAGGGACAGTCACTGAGTCTCTGTGTGAGCAGCAGCACAGAAAAAAGTTTGATCAGAAAATCTGACCAGCAGGGGTGATGAGAGGAGGCTGCAGAGAGCCCCCAGACCAGGTGCCACAACAACACCTGCCTTGGAAGCAGGGATGGCAGCACTGAGGGCACTTCCCTGGAATTCCTGAGCAACTCATAGATATTTCAGAATTCAGGATTCATTCTCTCATAGAAGAGCTCCATTTACAGAAGACAACCAATGTCTCTTCTTATTGTTGATGGTATCCCAGAGCAAACCTGCAACATCCCTCATATGTCCCCTAATGGAGTACCTTTAACTGGGCCAAAATCCATTTTTTTTTTTTTTTACACAAAGCCAGCTGACATCTTGAGTTCATATGAGGCACAGTGTGTTTTCTCTGGCATATCCCTGAGCCCTGACTTCATTACTTTATATTTATGTGACAGCAAAAAAAAAAAAAAAAGCCTATGCCATATGGATGCATTGGGGCAGGAAAAAGCAACCAAACTCTGATGAAATCAATGGAGCTAACTGGAAAAAAGCACTGTGTATGAAGCTGTGGAGCACTCTAGGAAGATGAACTCACAGTGAAGACTCAGAGCTGTGCAAACTAAACTGCTTTATGAGGAGCTTTGGATGGAGTACAAGCACCTCTCTGTGTGTTCTCATGCCTGATAAATCTGTAAGTGGATCTGCCTCTCACACATGTACAGCTGGAAGAACACTCAGTTTTTAAATCTTCACTTATTACAAAGCATGGTGATCCTTCTTGCGATCCCTAAACACGTCCATATGCTACAGCAATTTCAAACTGAAATGAAGGAAGATGTTATTCTCCTCAAGAGCTCGAGCTAGAATGAGAAATGGGAGGATCTTTGTGTTTGAGAGTGATGCCTCAAGTTCAAGTCAAATCATTGCGTTGGCTCCTGCCCTTTTCAGCCAGATGCACTAACACAAAACCAACCCCAAAACTGGAGCCACGTCCCCTGGACAAAGGACATCCTGTGAGCGGGAGGCACAGCACATCTGGGGGCCTCATGTTGCTGCTGAGTAATGCATGACCTGGGGACACTGTCATTTTGTGCTTAACAAGTCTCCAGGGGGAAAGCTGACATTTGAAAGGGACCAAAAAGCTTCTTCATGTGATGCCAAGGCACCCTCTCCTGTTTCACTGGGAAGTGGGAGCATGTGAGCTGCACAGACATGAGCTCATGTAGCTGGGCTGATGCACAGCCTCCCAGCCCCAGTGCCAAAAACCTGTGCCAAGACACATGGCATCCCACAGCACCTTTCATTTTCTAGTTCTGTCCCACCCAGATTTCCATCAAGTTCTGGATTGAAATAGTAATCAAGGTGGAGGGACAATTAGAGATGCATCACAGTCACTGCCTGGGATTAGTTCATTAGTCTCACAAACTCATGGTGCACTCAGATGAACTCATTAACTCATATTTAATTAGGAATTTCCCTATAAGCCGTTCTTTGTAATATACTCACCAAAGAGGTAGCAGGTGTTTCTTGAACACTTCCAGGGATGATGACTCCATCACTTCCAGGGAAGCCTGTTCCAGGGCCTCACCACCCTTTCAGTGAAGAAATTAAATTGCCTGAGGCTAAAAGCAGAAAATACCTAAGGGAGGGCACACAGAGACTGCGTGGGATGATCCATAAACACCAGAATTCCTTCACATCTCCCTTAAAGCTATCATGTGCATCTTTGGGAATGTTCTAGATCACTGAAACCCTTCTTTCCAACTCTGCACAGTGGAAGATGTCCAAGCAGATGTTTAGACCTGGATTTTGTCAGAACTCCTCTCAGTTTGTGGCGTCCACAGAGAGTGACCTAATTACAACCAGACCCCTTCAAGAAGGCAGCCTTGGCTGCTTGCACGCAGAACTGAAAAACTTTCCAGAGCAGAGCAATCATCCCCAGGACCAGCTAAAGTTGTTTTCTGTCCCTGCCACTTCCAGATGAAGCGCTGCAAAGAAGAGGTTTCACTTTTTAAAAGGAAGCATGTTCTCAACATGGTTTTTATAAATGAAACCACATCACTCCTTCAAAAGACGACAAAGGAACTTGCATGCATGATTGATGAAATATCCAAACACTCTTACAGGGGAAAATGTAACAAACACCCGGGCAGATCATAAGCAACACGTCCCAGAACAAGGCCTGACAAACAGCACACAGCAGTAATTCACATTTAGAACCCGACACTGAATATTTACTTAATACATGTTTATTTTAATTGGAAATAAAGGAAAGTTGGTGATGAGTCTTTAGGTGCTGGTACAGACATTTTCAAGTGTCACGCAGGCCGTGGCAGGCTAATTATTATTTGGTGTGAAGCATGAGAGCTCCTTGGATGTGACTGTGGAGGAGGAGAGCCATTGTTTGGGTACAAAACTCATTTTGAGGAGACAGACAGGTTTCAGCAGTGCTGTGCAGACTCCTGCGGCTCACTGGCCTGTGTGTCACAGTCAAAGCTGTGAGGTGGATTGCTCCATGCGAGGGTGGGAGGCTGCCAATCTTAAAAAAAATAATTTTTGTTATTTGCAAACGCAAAAATTGCTTTAGGCTGGCTGGACATGCCAAAGCCTTGATCAAAATCATGTCCCTTTCATGGGGACAAAAACATATGTTCACATTATCCCAAAAAGAAACAAGGGGGCATGGGGGGAGAATGGGGAGGGAATCTTTTTATCTGGGTTTAGCATGAAAATACCATGCATGGCTGCCAGTTGTTTATCGGCTTTTTCAGATCAACAATATGTTCTTCCTTAAGGTCTTTCATTGAAGAGCTTTCTGTTAGTCTAACTTGCATTAAATAACCAAAACCAAATGGGGAGCAGTCTCAGGCTCTGCACTTGTCACATGACGCTGCTGTTTAAAGAGCTTTTTTGGTCACCAACTCACAGCAAGAGTATTCTGGAGAATCTAATTCATAAATTCTCACTGGTTTTGCTTTGAGATCCTTTCCATGTGATTCTCTTTTTCTTTTTTCCTGTGCCAGAGGAAGGAGCACAGTTTTTGCTTGGGTCAGTCATCTCCACTTCTGCACTGGGTAGTTCTGCTGCTGGGCCCCTCTTTGGTCCCTTCTTTACATTGTGTGCCCAAAAAGGTGAATAAAAACCCGCAAAAAAACATGAAGGGGGGAATTTCACATCATGCCAAGAAAATCCGATCTTGAGAGAAGAAGCACCAGGGAGAGAGAGAGATCAGGGACTGGAGTCGGGGAAAACAGCCAAGCAAAGAAAAACAAGGTGTCTTTATCTTCTGAAAAACACAACTATCCTTCAGCTTCAGAAGATCTGCTGTGGACAAATACCATGAAGGAGAAGATAGTGGTTTGCACAGGGAGAGGAGTGAAACAAACCAGGGTTTTAACAACTCTCTCCTGTGTTCCAGTGAAGGCAGAAAGCAGCAAATACAAACACCCAGGATGTGTCCCGGTCAGGGGCAGGGCAGGAAAGCACACAGGATATCAATCAGCTGGTGTGAGTGTGATCACAGGGGCTCTGTCGATCATTAAGTGTATCAGGTGTTCCTTCCTGCCCAGGTGAGTTCTCACACTGCTTTGTGGCAGGTCTTTCCAGATGGATGAGCCCTAAATGGCCACAGGCACAGGAAGCCACCCATGCTGTTAAACTGATGCTGAGATGGAGCAGGATAAGGCTGCGAAGGGCTGGCATTATAGTGACAACAGCAATCAGGACACTAAAAAAGGAGAGAGCCATCAGTCATCTCTGTTTCCCACATCTTCCAGGTGGTCCCGGGCTTTAGGAATCTTTATAATTTAAGGGTCAGTGGAATGTGTTCTTTGATAGCCTCCATCCTTCTGGCAGGGGCTGCACCTGATAACAGGCACAGATAAGAGGGGCAAAGAGCCTCCAGTTCCTGCCAGCACCTGCTCTGCACAGGGAGGAGTCACAGCTCCGGGCAGGGCTGCTGCTGGGCACTGTCAGCACCTGCAGGGCTCAGCCCTGACTCTCTGCTGCTCTCAGCTACAGAAGTTTTATGTCCTGTGGCCACTTCCAGGCTGCTGAACTTTGCTGGATGGGGACATTTATTCACCAAACTTACCCCAGCACATTCTAACCAGCCAGCAGTCCATCAGTCCAGCAACATCACACATTTTAATTTATTATAGATCATTTATATGAGGTTTGAAACAGTCCTTAGTACCCCTCAGGTATTTTGCCAAAATGGTTAATTGAGAAAAAGATTATCTGCAATACCTCCTGACAAAAATGACTGGAAATTGACAGTGTTCAATTAATCTGAAAGAAACGAACCACACTGAATTACAGCAAGTGAGGAAGTTAGTTCATGTTTTGAGCTCCTTTCATCTTTATTACCAGAGTTGTGGCTTTTTTGTCCTTACAGCTGCCTGTCAGCAGTGCTCCAACAGAGGGCTCTCCCCTGAATTTCAATTGAATATTCTCTTTCTTGAGAGAATTTGAAATACATTATTTAAAAATAAATAGCCAAAGCAATATTTAGAATCAGTGCAATTGAAATGAGCTCGCATAAATTAAGAATGATGGAGAAACTTGTGTTTTAAAAAGGAAGATTTACCACATGTCTTAGAAAAAAGGTAGAAGCCAAAGGACCTGCAGTTCTTACTCTGCATTTCTCACTCCCCCTGCCTTCCCCAGTGTTTCTATGCCCAAGTACCTGCTAGCAGAGTGAAGAGCTTTTCTTTTTTGAGCCTTCTTCAGCTTTGAACTTGGCTGTCAGCCTGCTGGTGAGAATATGAGCATCATATGAGTATCTGCCCTGCTTAGAAGAGAAATTGTAGCAAGAGAAACTATGGGACAGTTCAATATATTTAAAGTCATCACACCCAGTTATTTCTCTGTCATTTCATCAGACACCAGCAAGGAGGGGAAGTGTGAACAGTATCCATAAGGAGCAGGATGGATGGACAGTTCATAACTCTGATTTCCAGCTGAAGTCACAACAGAAAAGAGTCAGAGTTACTAACATGATGTTTTCCAGCAGAGCAATAATCCAACTCCTTTAGCATCAGCTGTAGAGACAGTTTTCAGTTCTCATCAAGGGAACTGAGGGAAGGATAGAATAAATTGATATTTGGGGCCTCAGCTTCCCAGAAGGAAAAATCCTAAAGAAAGATTTTTCACAAAGAGATGTCTGCGACACCTGTACAAGGCTATGAAGAGAAGTATCAGAGAAGGATGAGCAATAAAGCTGCTGAACAACATCAGCAAAACATTTAGCAATGTTTCTTACTCTAGAAGCAGCCTGAAATGCTCCAGAGAAATTATCTCCTCATTCAGGGGGGATGGACAGCATGAGGACAGGGATTAGAGGCCCTTTCACACCTCCTGTCCGTGGCTCCTCTCCTTTGCTCCCAGAGCACCTGAGTGCACTGAGGTACCAGCTCCCAGCCTGCAGAGAGGGTGGTGAACAGCACTCCCCATCCCCTCCCTCCCAGCCCAGCCCAGAGATGCTGCTTTCTTACTCCAGGCACTCACTGCTCTGGTGGACAACTGATGGAACCCCACAGGAACGCTGGATGGTGGCTGACATTCTGGCCTTCATCCCTGCAGCACTTCTGGGCAGATCATCAGCCTTATCTCTGAGCTTCCTGCCTCGAGTCACAGCCCTGCTGTTATCCAAACACAGTTTTGTATTTAATTTAATTTCCTTGTTTTTGTTTAGCTTTGATAAAGGAAAGGAAATCTTTTCTAATCGGCTCAAAACAAGAGCATTGACTCAAGAGCAAGTTCAATGAGCTATCAGGGGCAACAGGATACTAATGGCTAGTGCAAAAGTCTGAGAAAGAGTCATGGGAACAAAAGCCACTGGAGGGAGGACAACTTGTCCTTTAAATCCATGAAGAGGAAGTGGGATGTGGAGAAAAGTTCTGAGTTGAAAAGCCACTGCAGGAGGGGCTGTGACAGAGCTTGAGCAAGGAGCCAGGGTGAGCTGAGAGGGAAATCACAATGCAATGAGCTTTGGGGAATCACAGTGCAATGAGCTGAGCTTTTTGTGCAGGTATGAAAATGTTTGAGCTTTTTGTGTGGGTATGAAAATGTTTGTACATAATACGTACACATGTGATAAATGCATAAATACACGTGATAAGGGTTGGGTTTTGGGGGGTTTTTTGGGGGTTTTTTGGGTTTTTTGGTTGGTTTTTTTTTTTTTTTTTGCCAGGCAAGGGTTCTGGAAAGGAAGACTTACCTACACAATCACAGCGCATCAAGGAATTTAACCCAAAGTATTCCTGGAGCTGGGAAAAGTCTCCATTATCTCCCCCAAGATGTAGTCACTTGTATTCTCAGGACACCAAACAATCCCTTAATGTTGGTTTGATTGCACATCAACATAAAATAAAAAGGGTTGAGGAATTGAAAACATAAAGGGGTCAGTCCTACCGATCTAGGTCAGCATCTAGAGTTTGAACGTGGCAGAGAATGGTGAGTACCTTCAGACCTGACAAAGAGCCACATGACAGAGCCTCATCCACAAGTGTTTCCAGGAGCTTCAGAGAACTTTGGCTCACATCCCAGAATCCCTGCAATTTTCAGGCTAGCTAAGGACAGAAGTGCTCCTACAAGTGAGCTGCATAAAGAGTAAGTCCAAGTCATAAAAATATTGTGCTAGCAGTTGAGAAGGTTAAAATACAAATGCAAGCGGAGAAACAGATTAAGGTCAAACAGTCATACCAGAATTACCCCAGTGTGGTGCATTTACAGCTCCTTATCTCCAGCTGAGACAGTTTTTATGTAAGAATTCACATGAAAACCAAAGCTGCAGCCATCAGAACCCTTCTAATAATCACCAACCACACTTCCAGCCAGATTTCTTCCTTTCACAGTTCTTGGTTCAATAGTTCTAACTCTCTTAGATCTTCCCAAGCAGATTTGCCCTCATTTTCTCACCTCCACTGATGTCTAATATTTTGGTCAGGTCTGCCTTCTGACCTACTCCATGCAAAATTCCCATTGCACTTTAACTGCCCCATGTCTGCCATTATGGAAACCCTGTTATGACGTCCAGCTTTTAATGCAGTGCTGGTTACTTATTTACTAGCTCTACAGGCCCAAAAATTCCCTGGCTCTTCCCATGGTTTGCTAAGGCTGTCAAGGGCATTATTTTTTTTTTTTTCCATTAGGGTATTTTTTTCTCCATTGTTACTAATTCACATTAAAGGCCCTTGGTCATGCTCAGTCATGCTGTCTCTTTGATCAGCACCCAGGTCAAATACCATGAGAACAGCCTTTCAAGAGATGCTTGGCTGTTCTGTCTTCCATCATCCCAAATGCTGGCTCTGCCAGCACACTGGCATGGGATTTCATTACCTTTACTATAATTGGTTCTTTACAGACTTCAAGCTCATCTTTATTAAATCTTCTCCACACATTTTCCCTTACATTCTCCAAAACCCCATCCCAGGGCTTTGTTCAAGTTATTTAGTGATCATTCTTCCATCTAAGGAGAGATCCAGCAGCTTGAAGCTCTGCAGCTTGGTCCCTCTCACTCTTTTGGACCTAAATGTTACCTGCAGAAAAAATAACATCAGTATCACTCTTAACAAGCCTTAGCTTCCTCTGAGGTGTTCAAGCCCTTTAACATCAACATAACCTAGAGTATTTACTGACTCCCAGAAAAGCATTCCCAAGATGATCTTAAGCTAAAAACTGGGCTTTATTTCCTTCACATTTAAGCACTGTTTGGAGTTTGGTTTTTATTTGCAGTACCTTCTGGTCTACAGCTCTCTTCTGAGCTGTATTTCTTCTCTCTCACGACAGTTAACTCACCACAATGGTCAAAAAGGAAATGTAAACCATTCAAATTCACACCATTCTGAGAGTTTCACAATGAGTGTATTAATCCCACCCAGTCACATGAAAAGTTATAGAAATTATACTTAAGCATCTCTCTGACTTAACCCTTCACTGAGGTCCAACAGAGCAGAATGTGCAATGTTTGCCATGACAATCAATTCATATTTGCACTTTTCTAATTTGTTTTTCAAGCTGTGCCAGACCCTTTTTCTGCTGGAAGTCAATTTATGACAAGTACGCAAGATTTCCTATACCTCCCTAAAAGGTAGAGAGCAAACATACACACAGATTAAAAAAAAAAAAAAAAAGAAAAAAAAAAGTATCTATATATCCTGGCCTCTCCTGAGCTCTTAAATACACAAAGATAAAAAAAAAAAAAAAAAGAAAAAAAAAAGTATCTATATATCCTGGCCTCTCCTGAGCTCTTAATGGATGAAGTCTCTCCTCTCTGTGAACAAAAATAGGATTTTTTGGACATACTAGCAATTTGGACATATTAGGCTGTACAAAGAAGGGAAAATACTGCAACATTTCTTCCATTCTGGTTTCTCTCTTCTAGAGAATTGGGCATATTCACTTGGAAGTTATTCAAGCTTCCAAACCAAATCAGTTTCAAAAGCCTTTGAGTCTGTGTAGGCCCTCCTGTTTTCAATAATGCAGCAGGAACACTATCAGCCCCTGGTGCTTTATTGGTCCTGAGAATTGTAATTGTCTCTCAAAGCTCCTCAAAATGTGGTATTTCTACAAAACAGCTGAGCTCTCTGGATTACAGCCAGTGTCTCTTTTTTCCACCTCACTGTTGAAGAGATCACAGTATTTTCTCCATTTCTTTAAAGTTACACTGTAATTTCCACTTTCATCCTGCTCACTTATTTCTCCACACATGGATATTCTTGTAAAATGCATTCACATTATTAATCCCTCTCTTCTCCCCTGTCATCTCTATTGTGTTTTATTATCTGATGTGTCATTTAACTCGTCCTGCACTTGTAATTCTCAGCAGAAGGTGCCTCATTCTGAGACAAACAATTGTCTCTGCAACTGCTCTCTCAGCCTCTACACACAAAGTTTCAGCTGCAAGTTTCTTTTCTATGTTTCAAAAAAAAGTCTCTCATTTGCTATCAACAGATTTCTAAAACCTCAGACCTGATTTCAGGTAAGATCAGCAACATCTGGGGTTTCTGGATATGTCAATTATTTTGTCTTGTGTGATGGGCTCATGGATTTTGTTGTATTGTTTGCTTCTTTGAGGTCATACACTCAGCAACAGTCTTGAGCCTCTTTGGATATCACCTTGTCCTTTGAGTAAATAAAGGTGTCAGACTCAGTGACATCAGCTCCATTTAATTTTACAAATGTTCTACTGCTCTTCACAGCTGTTAGACATTGCAGAACTAACTCATCTCTAGTATTTAACAACATTAGAACAACACCCAGAATTCTTTCAAATTCCACATGGGATGCAGTTTTAATTTCATCAGAAGGCAATTATTTCTGATGTAAAAACAGATATTTACTTTTTTCAGAAGTTCTTCAAAACCAAGAACTTCTGAATCCTGTCCCTCATGACAAAAACTTTACCCATTTCATACCTTTGAGTCTTTTCAACTCAGTATATTTCTGAAGAGAATTTTGTTCTCTGGCTTTTTGCAATGAGAGGACGCTGCGGAGGTCCAGTCCTTTGTCTTAACACTTTATCCCCATATTATAAAAATAAGTTGGAGATACTAATTTTTAAAACAGTCAAGGCAAAGCGGGAGACTTACTAATCTCATATAATTTGGAAGCTTTCTGGCCACATCAGTTCAAAAGTTTCATGCTTCCAAATCCCTGAGGTCCTCTATCCCTAGAATTGATTTACTGGGGATTTGATTGTTTGAAGGTTTTTTCCAGTGTTTAACTGAGTTTTGTTTGTCCTTTGTCCTATAAAATATCTGACTGAAGAAACCCTTCCTGCCCTGTCTCTCCTACCAACATTGTTCTTGCAGTCACAGAACATCCCAGATATGCAATGCGTCTTTAAGGATTTTGATGCCCAGTGTTTGTGAAAGCCAACCTGGATGTAGTCTGGGATGTAAAGTGTTTGAGCCAAGGTTCACAGGATGTTTGAATGTGAAATAGTCTGGAGCAAGAAAGTGACAACCTTGATCCAAAGGTATTTTCACGTCATTCTCCGTGGATGCCAGAAATACACCAAGATTCCTTTATTCTCCCTTAGTGGAAAAGGCACAGGTCTGCATGAGTATCCCACAAGGAAGAGAGGGGATGTTCCAGAACAATTTATACATTATATATTTTATACATTTCTATATTATACATATATATCTGGATTTAGAAACACCACTACAATGAACAACTAGTGCTCAGCTGAATGCAGGCAGACCAGTCCATTTCAGTATCATAATAGATCCTTTAATGTTCATTGCTGAAGTAGCTGTTTCTGTTTCACAGGACAAATTCCTACAGTTTCAGAGACAGGAGTTTAATCCTGGCATTGAGAAGTTCAAAAGATTCCTTTTCAACCTGTCCATTTTCTTATTACGATCATGTTTTGACCAATGAAAAACATATGAAATCCTACAGTTTATTTCCTTTTCTTCATAGGATTGTTATTTTTTTGCTGTCCTGGTGCTTCAAATGAGACAACTTCTGTGAACCTTGTTTGGAAAGAGACACCATGTGCTTACACATCCCAGGAGTCCAAATTGTTCTGATGCTACACTTAATGTTCTTCATTAAAAACAGCTGAACACAAATGTAAGGGATTAACATCTTTGTTCCTTAATTATTTGATCAATATCTATGTATAACTGAGATTATTTAAGTGGGGAAAAGTCAATAACTTTTTTAAATTATAAAAATGCTTTTAGGACTAAATCCATGTAAGCAGAGAGGCTCACAAACTAGTTTGAATCACTTCTGTTTATAGTTGGTGGCACCTCTTATTTCCTGGGTTTTGGGAAAGCAGCCCTTACTGCAAAGGGCAGTGCACTCAAAATGTTCAAAACATTTTAAAAATACAGCTCTCTAGCCCTTTTATGTTCCTTATGCTGAGGAAGAGCTCGAGAACAGGGATTTTCAATTGTGCATTTCACCTAAAAAAGACCAGGCAAGACCCCTTGAATACTTCCTCTCTTTTCATCAAGATATGAAGCAGGATTATGATCTGACCTATTTGTACAAAAACAATAGAAAGGGAGCAATTAATTCCTTGCTCTCCTCCAGAAAGGCAGCCTGGGATCCCAGCAGAGCCAAGGGGTAACTCGGGGTGATCTCATCGGCTGAGCTGTGCTGACGCTTTCCCTGCCAAGAGCAATTCTCTGCAAAGGCCCTTCCTGCACAGATAAGGGTAGAGAAGCCCACTGAGGATGTTGTTATTCCAAAGAGTCGCTGGTGAAACACATGGGTGCTGAATGAGTCCTGGAGACCAGCTCAAGAGCAGCTGCAGAGAGAGCGCTTCGGGATCGGCGCCTCGAGCTTTTGTCCTGAGCCCATGCAACAAATTCACATTTTCTCGTTCCCAGGGAATTTTTCCCCTCACAAACCCATTTCTCCGGAACATGATGAGAGCTTCTATGATTAGTCTTGGGCAAGATAGGCCATGAAATAATGATGAAATAATTATTGAGTTTATAGTGTTGGTGCAGTCTTTCCTATATATTTTTAAGGGTGATGGAGCAAGACTGTATGGTGCAAAGTTGACTTATATATTTTAGGGGTGTCAGAGCCAGGCTGTATAATGAAAAATTTCCTTATAAAAGTGTCATTCAACAGGTCTGTATTCACAGTTGTGATCAATGTTAAGTCCTTGACAAAGACAGAACTGAAATTCTGTGGATGCTTTGTGCCTACAACCAGTAGTTTTCTTTAGAAGTTATTTCTGTTCAGAAGAGTAGTCAGGAACAAAAGGGAGGCTGAGAAAAGTTGCAGTGATTGCTTGAATAGAGAATTGGTATTTCTTCTAGAAAGATCCTAAACAACATTTTCATAAAGAATTGTAGTGTCTATTAAAAGGACTTTAGACAGCAATTACACTGCCTATACAATTGGCAATTACAAATGTCAAAAAGGTTCACTATCTGCCTAGATTTGAGGGATTCTGGGACACTTCTTGCTCTTTTCAAGTTTTCATCCCCAGGTTTGCTAAGGATGGCTTTGTCCTACCCAAAGCCCTGTCTCTGTTCAGCCATGCAGCCTCCATTTGCTTCTGCGAGCATCATTTTCCTATTAGAAATGATGTTTTCATTTCTCTCCTATCACGCTGAGCAGTGGGGGATATTCCTCCTCCGGCAGCTGGAGTGCAAGGCCTCTTGCCCTGTGGGGATTTGGAAAACCAGTTGCAAACTCAGTGGAGCAGGGAGTGAGATCTGCAGAGAGGATGTCTTGGCTGTAATAGCACACAGATCCCTCCGTTCCTGCAGAACTAAAACCAGGCCACTGTTTTGCTTTTTAAGAGACAATAGGCCTCTTTCTCCCCTCCTCCTAAACAGGCCAGGCACAATAGATTCAAAATGAAAACCTTTTGTGAGTGCATATTATTTGGTTTCAAGCTGCCTGCAGTATAATGATGATTTTTTCAGCTCCTTGCAGCAGCTGCCAGCATTTCTGTGCAAGGAGATGGGAGTACTGAACATCTCCGT
The DNA here is from genome assembly GCF_000277835.1 of Geospiza fortis. Taxonomy (NCBI): domain Eukaryota; kingdom Metazoa; phylum Chordata; class Aves; order Passeriformes; family Thraupidae; genus Geospiza; species Geospiza fortis. The sequence goes on along the minus strand of NW_005054345.1, from coordinate 2,597,472 downwards.
GTTTGTTATTTGCTATTAGTTTTAATTTAATTAAAAAAAAAAAACTTTCAAAAGGCTGTTTAGGAAATTGCTACCAGCCCTCCTGGTAACCCCAATGCATTTTCCTTATGGAAGGAAGTTCAGCAAGGAAAGCCACCCCTTAGATTTGGAGAACACTGACCTATTCTGTGCTACAACAGAAACTTGCAAAGCCTGGGGAGAACTCTGGAAAAAGAATGAGAAATTGAAAAAAAAGCCTCTCAGAAACAATAGAAAGACTCTTCTCACACTCATACAAGAAATATTGTTATTCAGAAAAGAGTAAAACTCACAATCGATTTGTCTTCCTCATCCTTTTCCCCCATCTCAGTCCTTTTCTGGACTTTCCTGGAACTCACCTTGCATGCATTCCTTGGCTGGGGTTATAGCCAAGTGTGAGTAAGCACTAATGCAGCTCCAGGTATCTGGCTACATAAGTGGTTCTGCAAGGTTTAAATTACTTTTTTGGGGGTAAGGGGAACAGTGTCAGTCCTCTTTTGGCATCTTCAGTAAGGAAAAAATCAGACACAGTGATTTTCTTTTGCTGTTGTTTATTTTTACTTAAGTGTTTTTTTTTTTCATTGTACCACATTTCTATTGAGATTTTTCTAATAACTGAATCACTTCACTCCCGGACAGAACAGAACAGAGCAGGGACCTCACTGGCTCACTCTCCTGCCATGCCAGGTGTGATTTTGGTTTCTGGCACATGAATCCTTTGTTAAAGAATAGACATTTGCCTTACAGGTTGCTGACCACTGAACCCAAGGGCTGCCACAAACCATATTTGCAAAAGCTGAAAAAAAATCCCTCAGTATTCAATACTTTTGAATAAATTGTCTCACTTGACTACCAAAAAAAAAAAACTTTACAGCAAAACCAAGGCCATACTTACAGCATGGAATAGAGATCGGAATTCTGCCTTGAGGTGAGGCTGACCCAGGCTGATGATGGAGTGCACCTCTAGAAAACACACAGCTGTGCTTTTCTGGCACTGATATTTATGGTTTGCCCTGCAAATATGGTTTATAAACCTGTTGCCTCAGTTTGGAGTATGAAAGTGAAGCAGAACTGGTTCATTCTGGAGAAAGAAGAAGACACGTGCAAAGGAGTTTTAGTTGTAGGTTTACCCTGCTTGGAGAGGAAAAAGGAGGGAATGCAAACCTGGAGTGTTGCAATGCCCCATCTTTCACAGCAGATATGGGATTTGAGTGTATTCTTCGCTCAAAACTCCTCAGGGCACTGCAGTCAAACTCTCCCAGCCTGGTCAGGTCCCAGGCTGGGGTGGATTTTAGCTCAAGCCTATCCCCAGCAGCCATTCCCAGTGCTGGCAAGCAAGGGAGCAGGGCTGCCACCATTCACTGTCACAGCCTCAGCCAGGGGCCTCCTGCCTTGTGATTGCTGATTTCAGTTCATTTCTCTGATTTACAGTTTCCTGATTTGCAGGTTGTGAAAATACTTGTAAAAAACACTGGTCTGGAAAATGTTCTTGAATAATTACATTGATGACTAAAAGTCAAGCTTTAATTCATAGCAGCTTATACAACAAGGGAGATTTAGGGAGAGCTTTTATTCTCTACTCATATTTTTAATCTTTCATTCATGTTCATATCCTGCACTACAGACCCCAGAGTGAGTTTATATGGCTAAACTCTCATTCTACAGTCAGGAACTATTTCATTCTCTGGAAAAGCTTTCTTATGGAAGTAACTTTTTCTGTCTGAAGGTTAGTGCTGTGTTTATGTCCTGGAGGGCTTGTGAGGAATTCAAGTATTTTCCCCTTTGGAAGGGGATTGTGGGAATTGAAAGCTTGGTGTTTAAATAGGGAATCCAAGCACCAGTGAGAAACTGAGGGGAAATTTATGCAAATAAATGTCACCACTGAGGCTGTGCTCAGGGATTTGTGCACTACAGCCTGACACATCCTGGATCTGCAAACATGAGAGAGGCAGTCAAGATTACTTTGAGTTTTACCTTTGGTGTGGAGAGGAGAGAGATCTGTTGCCATTAATGTTTGGGCCTGCAATGGTGTCATCTCAAGTTTCTTATTTAACCAATCCCAGCCGTGTGAAATTCTTCCTGCAGCAGAGCTGGAAGTTGGAATTAACCATAGAACCTCCCAAAATGTATGACTGATTGGCTCTATTGTAAGGTCTGGTTAGGACCATTCTGACATGTCTTCTGCTGGAAAATGTCTTTGTTAAACTCTCCAGAAATGCATCTGTTACTTAATACCAAGACAACTCAGAATATCCTGAGTGAGGCCTGGCCAGGATGGAAGATGGGCTTTACCACATCCCAGGGGAATAAGTTCAGGCTATTGTGAGTTGTTTCTGGTTTTGTAATGACTCCCAGCAGGGGAAAAGCTTGAGATTCACAATTTTTTGCCAATGAGATAAACATTCTCTGCTCAACTCTGTTTGCAAGGCTTACGTTATTTAAAGGCCTCGAAGAAGTTGACAGCAGAACAGGACTACATTCACACAAGCTTCTTGGGTGGGATGGAGCAATTTCTGCATTTAGGGCACATGGATTACAGGAGTTTGCCAATGAGGTGCAGTAACATCTCCATGCAGCTTTGGTGGCCAAGGCTGTTCCTGAGCTCCCAACAAGTGCACAAGGTGCCAGAGGCTCAGGGGGGAGCTCACTCATTTGGAGAGAAACAGAACTTCTGGAAGCCTTCTAGTACAGAATTCCTGAAAGTTTGGAACTTGTTTAGCAGCTTAATGTATTAACAAAAGCATTAAGAAAAAAAAAAAAAGGCCTTGGTTAGTCAGTGCAGGTGCCTAGTCTGCCAAGAGGCAGCTCTGAGGGAGGCAAGCTGATTTCAGCTGAAACCAATTACCTTGATGAGTGAAGCAAGGAGAGCTGTGAAAACACTGTCTCCTGGTGTATTGGAAGGTTGGGTGTGCCCAACATCTGCTTTTGTCAGGACAGAGCTAAATGACATGAGCTGCTATGACTTCCCAGGCTCCTCTTTGTAGGATGGAGCATCCTCCTTGTCCTGCTCCTAGGAAATGTTTTTCAGGCAAAATTTGCTTTGTTCCGTCCTTCTACATCTGTTCATCCTTTACATCTCATCACACCTCCTTGTGCACAAAAAGGACCTGCTAGAATATTGTGTCAGCCATCAGCTTGGAAAATGGCACACAGAAGGAATGTCCCTTAGCACTGTATTCCCTTACTAAGAAAAAACATTTCATCTACTAGAGATGAAAGAAGAAAGAAGAATCAACATCCTGATCAAAAGTTTTCATTGAATTTTAGGATGTAGGACGGTAAAATGGTGGAAGGTGACCTAGGTTTGAGAATGGAGAAAGGATGTTTTAGGGATTGGCATGTCATGGCCTCGTGATTATTATGGCTGCAGAATGGAAGAGCAACAGCTTACCGTTAACTCAAGGTGAATTTGCAAACTAGCTGCACATATTTCCAAGGGACAGGCATGTAACATGTGATATCTGTTGTGCCAAATGAACTGATCTGCTCAAACACTCTGAGATCAGCACATTCTGCCCTCTCCTTTAGCAACTTCCGCAGCGGCAAGCAGTTTAACTTGCAATTATCTCCTTGTGTCAGCTTAATTCACAGTTATCTCTTTGTGTGAAAAGGTGAAAATATGGAACCAGTCAGTTTTAGGATGGAGATGAGGGTCTTGCCAGTGAAGAAGTCTGCTCCAGTCTACCACAATTTTTGCCACTTATATCCCTCAAGGGAGCCCTTAAGGAACTCCCAAGGATACAGCACAGATGGAGGTAGAGAGTTTTTAAAAGCCATTTCCACTTAGTTAATAACGTGTGTGAATATTGGATTTTATTATTTCCTCTTTGATTTTATGACTATTGCAGATTATTCAAAAAGGCAAACTGAAAAAGCCACTTATTGCCTGGGTTTGTTTTGTTTTTTAAACCTGTTACACTTTAAAGCATCATGAAGAGTTCCAGATCACACTCATAACAACAAGAATGCTTTATGAATTAAAATGACTGCAAGTCTGAACACCACTATAAATGGAGGGCTGGGAGTCCATGTGGAGCTGTAAGGCTCAAGAAATCAGTGAAATTGTGCTGGAACTCCTGACTGAAGCACCTCAAGAGTCTGCCAGCTTTGCTGTGGTTGCCTGCCCTCTCCAAATGACCTTCCATGACTGGACTGGTGATCTCCTGATAAAAAGATATACTGATACTTTGGGTATTGCTAGAAAAACAGATGTTCTTGGAGTACCTGACAGTCTCACTTTGAACACTGGCAGGAAATAGATATTGGAGAACACAGAAATAAGAAAACTTTTTTTTTTTTTTAATTGCACCTGATCATTCTCAAGCCATGATACTGGGGACTAAGATTTGGGCAAGGATCCAAACTGCCTCTTCTTCATTAAATCCATTTTCCTGTTCCCACATGCACATCAAGGTGAGCATTAAGTCTGATGTTTCAGTTTTACATCTCAATTCCCTTGCTTAGGTTCTGAGCCAAACTTTTCCTGGGGGAGAGACAGGCACAGAGGATGAGAACCTTTCTTCCAGGGTACTTGGTTCCACTAAATGTGTGATGAAATTACAGATGAAATTACTGGGTGGTTCTGGCTGTTTTGTCCAAGACACCAGCTAATTAAGCTGCAACGTGTCCCCACCTTGACCAAGTGTGTGGTTTATGTACAGCAATCTTCACTAAATGCTGCCAAAGTGCAGGTGGCATCATGACTTAAAATTACTGCCTATGTCACCTGCATTTCAGACAGCCACTTCTTCAGGTCACAGACTAGGTCTAGTTAAGTCACCATTGTTCTTCCCTAGTGTGTCTCCAGTTTAATTTAAACCAAAGGGTTTAATATCAAAATTTACTACAGATATTTAAGCACTTTTTCTCCCTGCCATGCTCCTCCAAACAACCCTATTGAGCTTTTCCACCCAGAGGCAACTGCATTTGGCTTTTTACATGATCTTTGACCACTTAAAATGCACCTTTTGTGCTGATTTTCCAGTACAGTGGCTGCTAAGCCATCTTTTTGTGACTTCAATCATCATCTTATCAATGAAAGAAAAAAAAGACAGTTAAGTACACATATCATAGTAACTTCAGATAATTGAAATTTGAGTAATTGTGAAGCTGCCAATGAAACAGATTACGCCTGTTTAAGGTTAGCTAATATTCTTTAAAAAGGCTATTCTTAAAACATGATGCTTCTGGACCTGAAAGAAGTATTAATCCATAGGTATTCCCATCTCTGCCACTGACCACTTCAATATGAACTGAACACACAACCCAAACAAGGACTGGATTTGCCAGTCAGGTAGGTGGCAGTAAAATTCTGAAGTAAAAGTACTTCCAATGTGTCAGGCCACTCCTGCAATGGGAATTCTGCATAAATCATGGCAGTGCTCTGTGTCAAATAAAAGCCAAACTAAGTAGTAAGTGACTTAAATAAGGCTACTGGCTTGCTTCAAATTATTCCAAATTAAGTCATTTTTGAATTTAAAACCTTTGGCTTAAAATAAACCAGAGAGCCATCAGGGAAGACAAACCTGAGTGCCATGAAAAGTGAGCTCTGAGTTCATGGATATGATTCATTTTCTCCTTTTCCTTTCCATCCATTCAGGGGCCAGCCAAATGCATCTCTTACCTGGCCTCTCTTTATCCTGAAACTCAGAGTAATGGGAGGAACAGAGGAGCTGATGTGGCAGGATGTTTGTAGAAGGTTCTGCTGTGAAGATATATACATATATATATAGATATGGATATACACATTATATATATTTATACAGGTATAATGTAGTGATAGAGTACCTGGGCTTAAACAAGATGTCTGGGTGGTATTAATATGGGATTTGCACAAAATCACATGTCTCCATTTCTTCTAAGCTGGGGATGGAGAGATCCCTCACACACACATCCACACACATCCACATAACCTTCCCAGGGTATGGCATGAACATCTGAAGCCCCCACGACTGCAATTCCTGTTGTTGATGCTCACTTTCATCACATCTAATATTTGCTCTGAGCTGACTGCTCCTGAGAACGTCACTCTTCACAACGTGCATGGATATTAATCTTCCAAAGAGGAGTTTAAAGGGCAGAGTGGACCCTTCAGGCTAACACAGGGGAGGGGATGCCCTGCCTGTTTTTAATTAGAGCCAGCTTGTTTAATGAGGTAATGTTCTGTTGGGCTGGGTTATCTCCTGGAAGACAGGGCAGCAGGCGAGCTGCTGGGGAGGGACACTTGAAAACCATCCCAGGCAGGCTGTTTAATGTTAGCACCATCATTCATCACCCGGGCTCTTTGGAGAGCCTGACAGGCAGAGCACGTCCTGGGGGGACTCCATCAGCCTCTGGCGTGCTGCTTAATGCAATTTAGCCAGATGTATCAAAGCAGCAGGCAGGACCCTGCTATTTGGACAGCATTTACAGCATCCTGGGCAAATAGTCAGGAAATGTTCAATAATGTGCCTTGCACAAGTGTGGCAAGAAGCAGATTCTTGGAGTGACGGGTTGCCAAGAGAAATCCTGGCAGTGCCTCGCTCCAGCTTTTAGTCGCATGCTGGTTTTGTTGTTATTGTTTGAGGGCTCGTTTTTGTAAGGCCTCTCCCAGCCTGAGGTTTCCAAAGGCTGGGTTTAAGGTGTCTTGAACACGCCCACCTGGTGGTTGCTGATCAGGAGGGTAAATGTGAGCAGCAGGATCCCTGGAGTGCTCCTGGATCTGGGCACGGGGCCTGCTGGAGGCTGGGGGACATTCCCAGCACTCAGAGCAGGGCAGAGCTGGGCTCTGCAGCAGCCCAAACACTCTGCTCCCCCTGCAAAAGGGATCAGAGGTGTTTGGGCAATCACAGAGCCAATATCAGTACAGACAGGGAATTTAGCGGGGCCTCTGGCCACATCTCCAGGCTACAGAATCCAGCCTGGTGTGCTGACAGCCTCTGTTTTGGACTCTAAGAGGGGTTCTGCAGGCTATAGTTCAAGCACACCTAACTGTTTAACACTGAAATAATAATAATTCCCAAATTTTGCCACATGGGCCTCTTCCCAAAAGCTTGAATATACCCACAGACCTGTCTTTGGTTCTCAGTGTGGAATGCTGTGTCTGTGAGATCTCTCCATCAGCTACACTGCTGGAGGACTGCTCCCTCAGGAGAGCAGAGCCTGCAGTAGGCACAGCAGGGGAAAATGGGTTTCTGCTCTTTCTGCTCCATGTCCTGCTGCCCAGGCAGGTGGCCACTGCGACCAGCTGCCAGAGAAAGCCTTGCCATGACTCCTGTGGCTGCTGAAAGCAGATGGGGTTTGTGGCACTGGTGGTTTGCTATTTAAGTCTACAGCTTCTTTGCCAGCAAAGGAAGAAAAGAGCATGGTTAATGCACTGCCCCACAGGCTGCTGGCAGAAGATGTTTAACTTCTAGAGGGGGAAAAGTTCCAATGGGCCTGGAAAAGGAATAGTTGTGATGTGTATTTTCAGCCTTAAAGCCAAAGCCTCGTTAAATTCCCAACGTAGAAGCAAAGCTGTCCCTTGCACCAATTATTATTATTATTATAGATATTATTATTGTTGTTATTATTATTAAAGCTCTACCCAAAACCACTTTTCTGAGGAGACCCTCCCCACTTCTCCCAGGAGCCAGAACTGCAGCTGGGGTGAGGGACAGACACACAGCCCAGACACCTCCCCATGTGCTGTGGTGTCAGCTTCACCTGTGAATTCAGCTTTGGCTCAGGGCTGGTGCATAAAGATGTAAAATCCATCTGGGCCCTGCAGTCTTGGAAAGCTCTTTGATGGTGTTTCCAGCAACAGAAATGTAGCATGTGCAGAGCCTCGCATCCTGCTGCTAATAAGTCTGCTTTTACACCGCTCTGCTACACTTACTAACTTTCATTTACATATTTTTCCAATAATCTTTTAAACAAGTGACTAGATGACCATAAATCCTGGGGAGTGAGGAGTGCAGGGTATGTTGGAAGAACAAGTGCTTGGGGCTCAGTTTAACCCTTCAGTCCCCACGAGAAAAGCCAGGGCCAGAGCAGGAGGGTCCTGCCACATGCCCAGCAGAGAAGGTTGGCAGGGATGGGTAAATGCTTCAAAAGGAACAGAATTTCTTCTCGTGCTATCCCAAAAAAAATTACAAAATCTGGTGCTGCTACCGAGCCCCAAAATGCAAATTAATGCAGAATGGGGAATTTGAAATGTTTTGCAAGCAAGTACACGCCGTGGTTCTGCATCGATGTTCAGCTGTTGGTGAAATCCCATCCTGGATTTAGCAACCAGGTTCAATAAACCAGAAGGCCTTCCATATTTGATGATATATGATGAGGCAGAGGAAATCTGGTGTGGCTTTTTAAGGCAGGAAAGAATAGGGATAGCTGGGTGGAGTGTGTCAAACAACAGCACTATCCAGAGCCACAGACTCCTGTGACAAACTAGGGGACTATTGGGGTGGGAGGGTACAAATCCTGAATTTCTACATTTGAGTTCTCCCCTCTACTCCCCCTGGAATTCAGCCTCCTCACTGAGAGAATCAGTGACAACTTGAAAGATTGTCCAATATATATTATTATTTTTTAATACATATATACACATGGTTGTTTCCAATTACCCAGGAATAACTGTTTCCTCTACTGAGCCAGCTGCAGGGATGGTTGAACAATCTGTCTGTTCAAACACACTTCAGTCAACTTTCTCTAGCTGATTTGGCAAGAATTTTTCTTCCTACAACTGGATCTCCTCCAGTAACAACTTAGACAGCCTTTTGACTGTGGGTCATGGCTGCAGGACACTGAATCCTTTCATTTGTCCCTCTGCAAGTAATGATGGGAAAGCCAAAGCTCTGCCATGCCCCTGCCTGAGAAAGTTTAATTCTTTGTGCCACACATCCAGGTGTCAGCTGATTTTACACCACAAAGCAGGAGGGATTGTCTCAAAAACAGGGATTTGGACTGGCACTCTGAGGTTCAAGCCCTGACACACGTCCTGGGTAATCACCCATTTTTACATCTGCATGTATGGAAGTAACTTCTCACCCCAAGAGGTTTCTGTAAGGGATGATGTCCTGTATTGACTGGAGGGATCAGTGTAAGGATGAGCATCAAGGGAAAGAAATCTCTTTCCAGGCAACCAAGAAAGATCTGCAAAAAAGATCTGCCAGCAGCAGCAAGGGTGAGCAGGAAGGGACAGTGCTGCCATCAGACTGTTCCGCCTTTCCCAGTCCCACCCTTTTGTGACAATTCTACTTAGGCTGTGGTTATAAAGCCTGTGAAAACTTCTAGGCAGGTTACAGCACATGCATTTTACTTGTGCAAATTTACCCTGCTCTCTCTAAAACCTCAGCTTGGAATGACAACCATTCATAAATATTTCACATGCCCCAACTGAGAGGCTAGAAGAAAATGTGGCCTTGATTAGCAACTGTTAATCAATTTCCCTTTCAATTAAATCTTGTTGTTCTAAATACAGAGTGAGACCACTCTGTTTGTGATATTCCCAACCCTCATGTTGCTGCTTGGCATGAGGAAACCAAACCCCAGCCTCCAAGGCTGTCATCCCAGGAACTTCCACAGCAATGAGATGCTGTTTTGACAAAATCAGCGCTTTTCTGCAGCCATTTCCCTGATGACTTAGGGCAGTCTGCTGGGACTGAGGTTGATAAGGGCCCCTGATCTTAGAAATGCAGCTTAATCTCCAAAAGCTGGGTTTCAGCACTACCTAATCACATCGGGCTCCTTTGCCTTTGCCAATCCATTATGTTGCTGCAGGCTTCAAAGATTTTGGTGGCATAATGACATCTTCAGACCTACCTTTATGTGTTTCCAAAATTCCCATCCAATCCCCTGTGCCAAAGCATATCATATTATTTTAATTGCCAGCTCACTACTTTAGGGGCACCTTCCTTCATAACTTCTGCTCTGCTTGTAATGATGAGATCTCTTGCAGATGCAGTTAATCAAAAAGATTACAATCACTCCAGAAACACCTGCATTGGAAATAAGTCTGGCTTTTATTACTATGAATTCCTACTGCTGACAAGCTCTGGGAGGAGAGAATGGGGAAAAACCCAAGATCCCTCTGCACAGCTGGAATATAAATGCGAAATTTTCTTTCCATTTCTTTTTCTTCTGTAAATGGTTTAGCTGCTATTGATCAAGATTACCACCAAATAAAAATCAGAATCTACTAGCTCGTGGTGTTTTGTGTAACACACTCATAAAACAAATTTATGCCTTCACCACTGGAACAGGCCCTACTTTTTGCTAAGATGTGTACAGAACTGGAAATAGTGTACACTGTCGGGGCTCAGCAAACAGACATTCAGGAGCAGGAAGGATCCTGTGTTGGGATTCCATATTGCACATGGAAGACAAATGCTTTAGCTGTCTCCACAGCCTGCATCCTCTTTACCCTTATGAAATTAAGGATAAATATAAAAGAGTAATTGTAATGGGTAGGTACAACAGGCAGCAGAGAATTCAGAATTATTAAGGGAGCAGAACAAAGATGTGTAATTTACTGCTGGATAAAAAGGTATTCTTAAAACTGTTGCAAACTCTTCAATTAATATCCCTATTACTGTGAATCTCTTCCATCTAACTGTTGGGTAGGTGCCAGCCCAGTTTTTCTGAGAAATATGAAGTTTTCAACCTTTACCCCTAAGTGGTAAAGGTGACACAGTATTTCAAAATTCCAAGGTTCAGATAATCAAAGATCTTGGGATCCTGAAAACTGGCAAAACAAGAAATAAAATGCAGGAAGTGGAAGGACATCCATGTCCACCAAGGATAGAATGGCAACAGTCTAAGCTCAAAGCACATTTATTAATGAATGCTAATTTATTGAAGTCTACAATAGACCCAGGCTCTGGACACAGATGTTTTTAAAAATTAAATATTGCATTTAAAAGCCATAGAGGATGTTCACAATTTTTCTAGTTTTTTCTTAAGTAGCTGCTAAGTGCTGCTTTTACAGTGATCTACTAGCGCAGGAAAAAGAAAAATCAAAGTGTTCCACTGAATCAGGACTGAATCCTCACTGCGCACAGAGTCAGTATGAAATGGTTTGAATCCACAGCATCCTGCTCTCACTGGATAACAGCTCAAACCCAACATATGCTCAAAGGAATGATTTAGTGGGGATAGTCTGTCCCACTGTTTCTGCAAGAGCCACAGGAAAGAATCTCTAACACAAAAGCAGAAAATGTAGCCCCTTTACTGGCTCTTTATAATATTTTTTTCACCTTCTGTAGGTTCTTAGCTTAGCTACCTTTTCAGATTCATAAACCATCAGAGGCTGTGCTGGCACAGTTACTGACTGGTTTTAAATGGATGCATTTGCCATGCATATCCGTGTAACTTCATTTAAATAGTCTGGAATTGGTAGTAGACAACTAAGAAAAGTAATGGCCCTATCAGAGAAGATGCTCCATTAATAGCAAGGTGACACTTCATATTTTGAGCAGAAGAAATATTTAGGGCCAGATCCAGCAAACCAGTTAGCTACCTACAGTTCAGGCTGGATGTGTTACAGGTATCAGAGCCCAAGAAGACAAGACACAAAGTCAGCGTAACCCGACAGTTTCTGAAATTTGCATTAAAGACACACAAAATAAAATATGCATAGAGTTTTAAGACCATTGGAAAGCAAGGGAATGCTTTCTGAGACTGGAGTATTGTTCCTTCTGGTCCTGGCAGCTTCAGGAGAGCAGAAGAATCCCCTTCCCTCATCCTAAGTTGTCTTCCAGTATGAAATTGGAAGAGGTGGATCAGGAGGGCTACAGGAGGATTAAAGAAGGTTTAACCCTGGGCAAAAGAAGGTTTAAAGACCTCTCCCACCTCATCAGGTTTTACCCTTGTGGTCTGCTCCAGAGGAGCTGTCCCTGCTGTGAGCCCTGGCTGCCTTTGGGAACAGCCTGGCCCAAGGAGCAGAGCAGCACCAGGGCACTCCAGGGCACCTTGGGCTGGGGAGCTCCTCAGCAAGCTGGGTAAATCCAGCCTGCAGGAACCCTCAGCAATCTGAAGAAGGGAAATACTTCAGGCATCCTTTCCTCTCTGCCATTTCTCCTGGCAGCCTCTCAGAGCTGGGGTCAGTGCAGGGGCTGAGTGACCAACCCTTCTCTCAGCCATAGCTCAGCGTCCCACACACGTTAGAAATGGCAACGCAGGGGTAATCACTACATTGATAAATGTTCAGCTGTCACAAGTGACCACTCATCCACTCACAACCAAGCTCCATTGCTTCTTTCCAGAGCACTGTCAAGGCTGCATTACTGAGAGGTGTCTAAAGACAGGCTGCAGGAGCAGAAGGACTTTGCCTAACAGGACATAGGAGGCCACTGAAGCAACAGTCATTGCTGACTTCAGTGTACTTAAGTCAGACTTAGCCTGTGGTTAAATATACAAGTCCTTTGCCCTTTAAGGCTTTAAATAATTTTGCCTCAAACTACTGCATTGGCTTACATTACAAGATAAATTATGAAAAATAAGTTGGCCTCAAAGCATAGTTTTGCTTAGCTGCTCTGGGCATGAACAGTTTCACTTGGCCTCTGTTTTCCAGACCACCTATGTCCCTCACCAGGAGGATGAAGAGAAAATAATCAAGAGGGGCTGGAGCCTATTTAGACAACTGGCTAGCTCCTTGCAAAGGGCTCCTTCTCGGGTAGAAGACAGAAGATCCACCACAGAGGCAAAACAAAGCCTGCTAAAGGCTGATCCTGGTGCTGATTGAATGCTCTGATGTTACTGGACAGAAAGGACCAGGTGCATGGGTTTGACTAGGAGCACAGCATATGCTCAGGGTCTGTGCCTCCCTTTGTCCTCTTTCCTCCTCCTCCTCTCTTCCCCTGGCTCTCACCTTGCCTTCTCCCTCATCTTTACTACTCCATTTCTGTAAGTGCTGAACACACACAGCGTCGTGCACACTACAACTCTCATCACACCAATCACTTGACAGTGATGATCCCAGCACCCTTTATGAGATCTGTAACCAATTACAGCTGAAATCAATATGAATCCATCAATATAAAGCTCTTAAGCTTTACAACCATGGAACAGTGACAGGCACAGCCTGCATCTTTTCTAATAACACGATCTAGCTGACTCAAAAGGGGAACTGTATTAAAATACAGTACTGCTACAGTATGTCACATATAAAATGTCATATATAACATGTCATATATAACAAGAGGGTACGAACAAACTACAAAGACACCTCTGTAAAGGCATTATTGCACTGCTATTGAACAGTGCCTTTCAACAGCAAATCCATCACCGGTTCCCTTAAATGTACTTAGCTGAGGAATTACTGCGCTTCTAATTTCTCTTCCCAATGTTGGCCCAGGATTGTGCTGCCTTCCCAAGCTTTATGTCAGCCCTGCAGATGTGACCCACTCCTCCTGATCTCAGCAGCAAACCTGCAGTGGCTGCCTTGCTGCTGCCTCTGTTGGTCAGTGCAGGCAGCTCTGAAACAGCAGGCGGGGCTGACTGCGCCCCGCTCGCGTTTCGTGTGCGCCCTGCGCTGGGCTCATGCCTAGACTTGAACTGTGAAAAAAAAAAGAAAAATTAAAAAAGAATTTATGATCTCAGAGAACCTTCAGAGCAGAGGCCCTTGAGCATCTTGTGAATGACAGCAGCACTCCTAAGTCTGGATCCCAGCCCACGTTTCCCATCCAAGAGGACTGAGCGATGTTTGGAATTACATAGCGAGGAATCTAAACTAAACCAGGTGTCTTCCCGATTTTGCCAAAAAAATAGTTTGACACATACTAGCTTATAAATAGACGGTTCTGCCAGATCAAACAATGATATATTACACTGACCACTCAAACAGCCCAACAATGAAGCAATTTTCATGAGGATGCGATACTTTTTTACTTTTTTAAATTGAAAATAATAAACAGATTGGTTTGTATTATCATGAAAAATGTGCTAAAGGGTAAGGTCTGTGAAGAAAAATCTGACAAGTCATAGGTCATAAAAGTTTCAGTTCAAGCTTGTTCATATTATAGTGAAATAAATTATTGCTGAAAACTTCTTTCAAAGAGTTCCTTTTTGATTGGGTCTTGGTTTTAAGATGAGCAAGCACTTTAAATGTGAGCTATTTCCATTGTTTGTGAGCAATAAATGTCAGGCTGAATAGAAAAGCAGAGACCAGAAGTTATTCCCACTGGTGTAAAAGAAAAGCTGCACAGTGTTTCCTTCCAGCCACAGAGCAGCCTTTAGCTTTTATCTAACTGTGATTATCTAACTGTGATTATCCAGATCACCTGTCCACACACGGGCACCTGGACAGGGATTTCTCAGCATCACATGAGGCTTTTCTTTCTCCTACAGGTACAGCCCATAAACCCAGCTGGCACTTGGGAAAATTCAATTCTGATGTGACTGACTCCAGCGCAACCTGACTCCATTTCTAAGATGTAATTCATTTTGCTGGAACTGTTTGCCATTTAATTCTCATTTTGCTCTTTCTGGAATGAGGCTGTTCCTATCCTGATGAGCAATGTCTCACTCAGGATAAAAGAGATTTTGAGGGCAGATGTGGTGTAGAACAGCAGAGCTGCACAGGACCAAAGGGTGTCTTGCAGAGATGGTGTCTGCAGCAGAATTGCTCGGTGTAAATGATTCATGGAGAAACCTCTTTTTGCTGCTAGGCTCTGGAGAGATGCCTGGATGCAGTGATAAGGAGCTGACAGGGAACCAGCCATGCTCAAATGCCTTTCAGTTCATCTAAAGCTGCAGAGAAAATCTCCTCCCACATTTAAATCTTTGGGACCCTTCCAGTCATGTCTTTCCCTTCTGACAGTCTTCCAGCTCCCTGGGACTTTCTGGCCCTCCTCAGCATCCTCTTTTGTCTTCTTCTGCTCCCCCAAGGACAGTTCTGTTCTTTTTTCAGCTCATTCCACTTCCACACAGGAACTTCCTGGGGAAGAGGCTGCAGGTGGAGCAGCCTGTGCTGGGACAAGCTGCCATCAGTTGTCCCTTGTCCTCACTCAGGACCCTCTGGGTCCTTTCAGAACAAGGTTTAGACCTTTTAGAACCAGGTTTAATCCAGCACAGCAGACTCAGCTCTCCCCCAGTGTTGGTTTCTAGCAGAGTTGTGTGCTCCAGCACGTGGAAGTGCTCTAACACACATCACATATTTTTCCAGGCTCCACCGCAGTGTCAGGCTTAATGAAACACTTAATTATCAGACCTCAGAACTCGAGATTCCCCAGCCAGACAAATGCATCTGGGCCTGGCTGTGCAATCCTTCCTCTGCCCAGCTCTTGCTCCTGGGGACAGGTGAAGCCAACAGGCTGAGAAACAAGGAGGCTGCATGGCTATAGATAGGAATGAGCTCATGATCATGGTGGTAACTTGTTCTGCCAGCCTAAGGAAAGCCTGGTTACAAGATCCAAACAGCTGCTTGGCACCTGAGAAGCAAGGAGCTAAATCAGAGACCAGACACCTGAACATCAGCCCAAGGCTTAGAATAGAAATGCCAAAATCATTGCATTCCTTGACTGAAGTAGCCTTGCCTAGAAAAGGCAGATCTATCTGGAAAGGGAGAGTCTGCTGCAATGGGACATGAGCAAAGGATGGAGACAAGAAGACACCACTGAAGTGACTCTGCTGAAACTTTGGGGTTTGTCCTTATTTCCTCTTTCAGAGCAGCTCAGTGGAGTCCACCACCAGCTCTACCCTAGCCCTGGGACACAGCACCAGCACTCTACATTCTCAGGTACCACAAATATTTGCATATTTTGGGCCAAAGAACAAACATTTCCAACTGCAGTGGCAGCATAAAGGTTTCACAGTGCCCACATCACAGAGAAGCACTGGGGCTCTCTACAAAACAGATCATTTGTTTTGTATTGAGCACAACAACTCACCCAGGAGGAGTTTCTCCCTCCCAGCCTACCAGGCACAAAATATTCACCAGCTTCCTTTTCCATTACGAATTTAAGATTTACCTTGAAAATATAGAAAGCCTGCAGCATGACAAACACGCAGAGTAAGAGGAAGAGGGCTTTTATCTGTAAATCTCTTTGGTAGCTGGGAGTTGTGAGGTGGCAGGTTTTCAGCACTGATCAGCTGTTATCTGACATGGATTGTATGGCTCTCTGGGTTTGTTTTTTTTTTGTCAAATCTGTAAAGCCACTGAAACAATAGTTCTGGTTATAAGAACTCTTTCAGGGTGGAGTGAAAAACAAGAAACCATTGCTAGAGAGTGTCTGGTGTTGATCACAAAGAGAATAAGTACTATTTGCCCAGAGAAAACAAGATTTTTTTTCCACTAACCTCTTATTTTGCTTTCTCAGCAATTTTTTCTGTTTTCTCTAGTCTGCAGCCCTTCTCCAGCCAGTAAATTCAATATCTTGTGAGATCTAGAGAGAACAAAGTGAGCGCTAGGCAGACAAACAAGGAAGGGGTCAATTATTGTATTAAAATCCCCAAGTGCATTGTTCTAGCACAAATTTCACATTTGCTTGTGCATGCTTTTAACTGATTCCTTACTTTGTACCTTTTAAATGGGCACCAGATGCCAGAGAGAATGATCAAAATTGCAGTGAAACTCAAGATCAAATACGTTTTTCCCTAAACTAAACCTATTTTTAAAATACTCTACATGCTTTCCCCTCCAAAGATTTACCAAGGAAAAGAGCCTTTCCCCCAATCTGTCACCTCAAGAGCCGTGCACACAAGTTGCAAAAATCTCAAAGACTTTGTGACTCCCTCCCCATCACTCCCCTCTTGAGGCACTGGAAGGACTGGGATTATCCTTGTCTCAAACTCGCGGATCAGCTTTTCCTTCCCCAAACACAAACATCCAACAGCTGTAAAAATGGCACCCAATCAAGTGCTGACTCTGCCAGTTCTGCAGAGCTCCTGCTCGCGTCCATCTGCCTCCCCCTGCCACGCTGCAGCACATCACGGGGCGCTGAGGAGGCAGGGCAGAAGCTGACTTGCTGCCCATGTCTGTGGGCCAGTGGCCAAGCGATTGCACTTTACAAGCTGGCCACAGACCCACCTTTCATGTCGAAACATGGGGAGAATTAGGCAACTTTTTCGCTTTAATAATTCTTCAATCGATGTTCTTCTGTTGTTTGCTTTTTATCCTTCTTGAAAACTTCTCCTTTTTTTCAAATTTTTAATTAGAAACACCTTATTTCTCTCCTTCTCTCCTTTTAAAACCCTCCTGGATTGAGTTAGGTCAAAGAACAGCAAGTTCTGTACAAGTAAGATCATGTTAAGTTACTGAATCTTTCTGTGAACTAGCTGGCTGCCTGAAGTGTGGCCAGAATACTTTTTTCCCAGCATATGAACAGAAGAGAGACTGCAAGTCTTTCATCAGACACTGCCTTTTAAGAAAAAAGTCCTTTTAGATATAACCTGTTGCCTCAGATTTACTTCATGCTCCTTCAAAGTGTATTCCTATCTATGCTTTTAAACATTTGGGGTGTTAGAACCAATTTTCTGCTCTGAGGGAAGCTGAGCCTGTCCCAAGCAAGGTCTACACAGCTTTCTAAAATGTGTCACATCTGTCTTGCTGTAAAGCAAAGAGACAGAGGTTTTTTCTCCCTAGAATGTTGTGGGAGTTTCCTTTCCCACACCTTGAACCTTAAAAACTTAAAAATCCTCTGGTTTTTCTCCCTAATGTAAAAGGAACTGAGCCCTTCTTTATAGCCCACTAATTATAAACTTTAAACCAAATGTGGCAGTTTCAGAACCTGGATTAGTTTGGCTGACCATAAAGGCATCTTCCAGCTGTGACCCTCTTTGAAGGACAGGAGCATCCAGTGGTTGGGTGAGCATCCATCCAACCCTTGTGGACGTGAGCAAAAGCTCCAAACTGCAGATTGTGCTATTGCAAGCTGAGAGAACATGCAGGAAACCAAAACAGTGGGTCTTGTTCCCTTAGGAAAATGGGATACAGCTCGTCTTCATCAGTCAGGAAAACAGGAAGAAGGAATGGTACATGGGCATCAAACTTACAATTTCAGTACTGGCCTATAACAGAAATCTCCCCTCCTTTCTGTAAGGGAAAAATTAATCGAAAGGAAGGAACAGGAGAGTCAAGATAAGTTAGAGGAGATGGAAATTGCTGTATCTCAGAATTCTGGCTCAGAAATCATGAGTGATTGCAACAAACCGCCACAGAGCAGCTTCTCTCAGTCCACATCCATACTCATGTCCCTGGGGAGCATTTTTTTCAAATATGGGGTAGTTTTCTCATAAGTTACAGACTAAAACACTAAATCTAATTGTTTCCCATTTATTGTGGACTGTCACAGGGTCAGAATACACCAGCAGCAATTATTACAGGGCAGCTGACAGATGCTTACTCCTGTGTCCAACCCTTTAGATCAGAAGCTGAGCTGAGTCCTGCTCCTTTTTAAGTCAACAGAGCCTCTCTGAGATCTTTCACTATGTCCTACCTAACACTGCTCCTTATGGCAGCTGTGAAACACCAGGGACTGCCTAAATTAGACACCTGGCTCTAGATGGACTTCAAGTGGGATGCTTAGTGCCTTTGGAAAGCCTGCTCCATGTTTTTCCATATATTTCCATAGTGCAGAAGCACAGGGAGTAAGTCTGGAAAGTCACTTTTGTTCTCTCTCACTAAAACTCCAAAGCACTGTTCAATAATCCAGCCTTTTGGAAATGTTTGCATGCTGCTTACAGGACACTAATCATTCTTTTGACATAAATAGGAAAAGTTTTTTTGCATCAAAGCTTGATAGGTTGGAATTTTTTTTCTTTCAGCATATAATGCAGAATAACTTCCTTAGCTGGAGTTGCTGTGGGCCAAACCCTATCAGTGGGAGCTTTGCCATTTGTTTTATTAAAGCCCCAGTGTGGCCCTACAGGAACAGTATATTCTTTATAAGTGCAATTTGAATTCAGTGTTGTTGCATAAAACATTCTCTCTTCAGCTGGCACCACCGGAGAGTTTTGCCCTCTGCTGCACCTCAATATTTGTGTTCTACATGAAAGTCCTTCAGGCCACACTGCCTTTGTCAGCCCACAACTGGGCTCAGCCCAATCTGCCAGCCCACAATTCTGCAGGTGAGAGTGACGAATTTACCACTCAGCCTTAACAAACATTTGAATTCCACCCCCTGTTGAAAGACCTCTTTATTCTCCTCCTTTAGGTTTTAGAGAGGTCCTCGCAGGATCAAACCCCTCCACCCCTTTGATGGCTGTTAATGGTGTGCACCATCACAAGCTGAATTTAGCATGGAAAATGTCCTTGGATGACCCAGCAGCAAGAGGTCATCACTGTTTGGAGAGCACTTAATCCAACACTACACCTCCTATATGCCTTGAACTTGGCATTTCACTTTGGGTGTGTAAAATGCTCGGACTCCCTGGAATTCAAACCATTTAACTTCAAAGTTCAGGCTCTTTTGGCTGGTGATGGCTCTCACTGAGTCACCCGTGTTTACTCCTCAGCTGTCTGCTCCATATCCTGTTTTCTGGGATGTTTATAAGCACTCTTGGGATGTTGATTGTGTCTCCTCCATTCAGACAGAACATCTTCAGTTCTGGCCTTCGCTGGGTTGATGAACTGGGACCCCAGGGCTGCAGCACCTCTCCTATGGAGACAGACTGAGTTGTTCAGCCAGGAGAAGAGAAGGCTCTAGGAGACCTTAGAGCACTCTCCAGTGCCTAGAGGGGGTCCAAGAGAAGTGGAGAGGGACTTTGGACAAAGGCGTGGAATGACAAGAGAAGCGGGAATGGCTTTGAAGTGACAGAGAACAGGTTTAGATTGGATATTAGCAAGAAATTCTTGGCTATGAGGGTGGAGAGAGACTGGCACTGCCCAGAGAAGATGTGGATGCCCCATCTCTGAAGTGTTCAAGGCCAGCATGGAGCCCTGAGCAAGCTGGGATAGTAGAAGGTGTTCCTGCCCGTGGCAGGAGGTTGGAATGAGATCATCTGGAAGGTCCCTGTCAACCCAACCATGATTCCATGACTTGGAAGCTGGACAACATGTCATTACAGCTCTGTTGATGCCCTTTAAACTCCCTGATGGCCAAAATATTGTAGATTAATTGTCACTGACCAGGCTTTTGGTGAGGATTTTACTACATGCTTAACCCCCACAGTTCCACAGCTGGACTGCTCCCAGCCCCAGATTTGTCCCCCTGAAGCTACTCCCAATATATCTGCAGCCACAGCCCAACCCTGACTGCTGCCACACCTTGCTGTGATTGGATCAGCCCAGACTATAACCCTGATGCAAATCAGCTACTGCAAATAATTTCATTCTCCAGCAAGCCACATCACCCCATTGGTGTTTATAACCAAGGCCAGTGGGGGCATTGGCAAGCAGGCAGGTTCCTATGGCAGCTCTCCTCTGAAGGGCAGCAGAATAGTCTTTGCTTTTCCCTGTGGCTTGATTTGTGGAGCCCTGGCAAGCCAGGCTGCTGGGAAAAGGGAAGGGATAAAGCCATTCTGCAACAGCATTTTGAATGGATTGAGAGGAGGGAGAGAGAACGGGGTCTGAGCAGCCAGAGGCAAGGAGGCTGCAGTGCTTGGATGAGTGAGTCCTGGACAAAGGTAACCACCAGGAACAGTTAATAATAATCCAACACACACAAGGGCATGTCAGAGGCAAGCACTCCCATCCGAAATCCTGCTCACAGAAATCTGCAAATGAGCTGACACTAATGAAAACAAGGGCCTTGGAAGCTGCATGGTGGCGGGAGGAAAGGAGAGGCTGTTGTATAACTTGCCCTTCCTGCCCAGACCTGCCAATGCAGCTGGATTCTGACTTGCAGCATCATCACTTTTCCTGCCTTGGCCTCCTGAACCTGCGAGCAGCCCCTCGCAGTGACCTGCCAAACCTCTGCTATCCAAACTTTTCTCCCTTTGAACAGCTTGTTAAGGGGCCAACCTGTGCAGTAGCTTCACACTATGCCCCGAAGGGGGAATACAATGAGGCCCAAAAAGCCAATTGCACTTGTTACCCGAGGCAGTTTTTGAACTCTGCACGGAGAGGCTGGAATGCCCCCTTCCACTAAGCAGAACAAAGGGCAGCCAACCTGCAGGGGTTTAAATCTGAAAGTTAAACATGAATGTGATTAATGTGCGGCTTTGAATTTCATGTGGTATTGAATTGTATACATTACTCCAGGCTCGGAGGTTTTTCCCCTTTTATTCTGCAACACAATTGTAAGTTCTGTTTGGGAGAGGTGCAGAGCAGAGAACACCAGGCAAAAGTATTTCCATATGTATATTCCACAAATTCTCTGCCTGAAGGACTTGAGTGAGCTGGGATTTATACTGTGTTCCACTGACCCTGAAAAAACAGCTTGAAACAGATTTACAGAAGATGCACTGGAGCTCATTGCAATTGAAACACTGGATACTTATTTGACAGCCTCCAGGAATCCTTCCAGGTCCACCCTTTCCTGTGAATCTGCTAAAGCTCCGGAAGATTATCAGAGTTAAGCGAATGTGCGGGATGCCGGGTTTTAGGGGATGGGTTGCCTCTCTTAAGACCCATAAAAATGATCATCTCATGTAACCAGTGCTCCCACTCCAAAGTCTGAGTCCTTGATCCCATTTAAGTCATAATCTGCTGATAGGAGCCAGAAAGCTGGACCACACCACTCCTGTGTGATCCTGCTGGCTTTGGGGGAGCACTGCAGGACCAGAGCAGTGCCCCAGCTCTCACTGCTGGGGAAAACTTCAGCGTATTTTTAGAAACAGTTAATTAACCCCATTTGTTGCATACAAGGGGCAACTGTAAAGCACACCTGGACCTTTCAGTTTGGACTTTTTTGTTCTCTGTATGGCTCTTGGGCAAGTTTCCTCACTGCACCACAACAAAACATGAGGCTAACAAAGGTCCTGAGAAAACCTTGAAAGTTTTATTTTAGGGAATGCAGTTGTTTGATTGGAGGGTTTCCCTGGGGAGATCTTAAATAGAGTGTCAAATGGTCAGTATCTGACAGGCACTACCTGCCTCTCTGTGTCACTGGATGTCCTCCTGCAGGTCCTGTTCATTTCCACTCACCCATCCAGTCTGTGCTGTGCTGGGTGCAGCTCTCATTGCACTGGTGATTCCATATGGAATCGAACAACACACCTGCATAAATAATGAACCTACACAATCCCTTGGCCTGGCACTCTCACTCAATTTTATAATTCTAATGTCCTGAGAAGCACCTTCATCTTTGCCTCAAGGACAAGGCACTGGTTTCTCTCCCGATGTCTAACTCAGCCAAATACAGTTGAGCTCATCCAGTGCAATCACAGGCACCAGCATGATGAGTTTGTGGAGAATATTCTGCAGCACCCAGACAGATCTTCAGAGGGCTGTTTTCCCTTGGATAAGACCATTGAAAAGAGGGATTTTCTATTCTATCACACACCACCACTCAGCTCACCATGATTTACTTCTGCGAGGAGCAGCATTAAAACACCCAGTGAGCCTGCCCTCCATGGCACGCCTCTCACACTGGGCTGGGCAGGGAGGATCTGGAAGAAATGAGAGATTATGTGAAGAGTTCCCATTTTCAAAGCTCAGATCTAGATGGCTTCTCATCATTTTCCATGCCAATTTGCATCTGGAACTTCATTTGCTTGTGGAATGGAGCATGACTTCTGCAGCAGAAGAAGTCTCTCTCCAGGAGCAATTTCTGGATCAGAAGAATGACTGACCTTTGTTTTGGACAGGAATATGAACTCTCTTGCTGTTGGACAACTTTGAATCCTTGTCTCCTATGCTTTAGCCATTACTTTAGCCTATAACTAGCCAGGACATGGATATAGTTTCTCCTAAGAGCACTAATAACTTCCCTGGCTTGCCAAGTTTGTTAGAGAGTAATGCTTCTTTAATTCTTTACTTCCCAACCAAAAGGTTCAGACAGAGGATATGGGAATTGCAGCAGTGATTCTTAGACCTGATATATGTCCAGTCCTAAGTTTCCTAGAGTCTCTTTGAAGTACATATAGAAAAATTACTGACCACTGAGGACACTTTGGGAGCAGGGAAGCCCAGAATATTTACCATTATCCATGGCCAGAGACCAGCCCTGCACTTCACCCCTAGTCTGAAATCTGGAAATGCTGTGCACTTTCACTTGCACGGAGTTTACAGAATCCAGCTGCAGCTCTGAGCTCTGAACTACAAATATTAAACCTGCTGCTTCTCCTGCTCATCTTGGTGCAGTGCAGAAAAAAACAGAAAAAAACACAGCAACCACATTTCTGTCAAATGTGTGAAAATTCAATTAATGCTTGGAACAGAAGAGCAAAGAAGTTTTGAGCAGTGGGCTGGAGAGGAATGTTCTTACTGTTCTGTGACTGTCAAACTGGCCATAAAGCACATATCAATGTATCAGTCAATAATAGCAAAAAATATCAAATGCCCTTTGGGCCAGCCCCCAGAAACGAAATTTTAAAAATCTTTGTATGTCCTCTGCAAAATGGCATTTACAACCCTCACATCCTGCTCCCAGCCCAGAGAGCTGCAGGTTTGCTGGGCATAGCTGCATCACTTCTGCTATTGTCTGGCAGCAAGGCCAGACCCACAGCTGAACTCATTCAGATATTTCAATAAATCTGCAGTTTCCCCTTAAGTCTGAAAGCTCTGGGTTAGGACACCCCTGTCCTGTGCAAAATAAACCAGTTCTCCCCATTTTCTTTTGGCATGGCTGGTCCTCCTCCAGTCTCTTAATTAACGAAAGAGGAAAAAATAGGAAGCATGACAAGCCCCGCCAGTGGCCTTTCCCTGTGTGCTCATGTGTCTCCATTCTTGGGGCTGACCCAGGGCACAGCTCTGCTCCCCTACATGTATTTTCCAGTGGAAGCATTTCTTCTTTCCTTCTTTAGATTTATTCAGACTCCAAACTCCAAATTCATCCGAACTGTCACGGGCCATTTGCAGGATGGGAAGATATTGTGGGCCCAATCAGCGTGGGTGTCACAAACAATTATCCACTGTGGAATGATCCCAATTAGTAAACACCCTGCTAACAGGCCACGTCCCCAAGGACACTGATTGCCTGTGACAGTGTATTTTCAGGATGTCTGCTGGAAAACTACGACTCAAGCCTTTGTGGCCTGGCTCCTGGCAAATTCCTTGTTAACCCTACAAAAGAATCTACACATGAATAATTAAAAATAGATTGGAGTAGAAATTTAAATTGCATTTAGCTTTGTCACCCAACCCCCTTTATAACAAGACCTACTTCTCATCTGGAATAAAGTGGGAATTCTATTCCCTGTCTTGGCTTGTATGAGGCACTCTGTGTTTTGATGCTTTGCTCTAGGCTCTTGGATTTAAATAAAGATTTCAATATAAACACTCCCTTCCACTTTCTCCTTTCTTCTCTCTTTTTGCTTTGGTGTAAAATTCTCAAAGAGTTGCCTGAAGGACCAGCTCAGTGAGTGTTTGAAACCCAGCTGCTTACTCCTTGCTTAACAAATGCAGCATTCAACAACCTGATAGCTGTTTTCAGGGGGTGAAATCACAAAGACAGGAACAAAATAAAGACACATAACTAAGAATTTTCAAAAGTAACCTTCTGACCACCCAATTATCTCCTGGAATGGACTGGCTGTGATGCTAGGATGAGGTAGGAAGACAGATTTGGTCAGCCAGGCTGCCTCCTGTCCAGCCCTCTTGCTCCCAAGGAATGGGCTTTAGTGCCATACTCCGCTTCCTTCCAAGTGTGCCAAGTCTTCCCACACTGCTCAGTGATACTCTCACACCTCAGAGATTTTGGCAGGCTCCTATACAGCCTCTCTCCTTCCCCTCTTGCCTGCAATAAGCAAGCTCCAGTCTTTAATACGTGGGGGCAAGGAGATTTATTTAACTCGTGCCTCATGCTTTCAGCTCTGATTTCAAACCAGTTGGTTGGTAATTTCTTGTCAGTAAATTCTACCCCAGCTGTATCTTCAGCAGGGATAAACTGCCAAATTTCTGTAATTCCGTGGAGCTGTGCCACTTTTCCCAGTCCCAGTCCAGCCCAATAGCCTGGCTACACTTATCTTGCTGTCAGTCTGCCACACACACCCAAGGGCTCACTTTACTGTCTCTCACACTAAAGCTTTAAGGGCTCCTCCTTCCTAAAGAATTTTGCTTTCAGATGTTTCTCTCATGTAGAAAAACTACTTTTCCTCCTCTAACATTCCATCACTTTCCCACCAAAATGACCAAACTTCCTGGTTTCTGCCATGCTTCACTACAAGGTACTCAGTAATGTTTGAAAAACATCACACCTGAAACTGTCATTAAAGTGCTCTTTACTGCTTTGCTAATGCACAGGAGGAGCCCTCAGTGAAATGGATGAATCAAAAACTTTCATCAGTCACATTGCTAGAAAATCTGCATGACCAGAGCCATGTATCATTTGTCATTTCTACTAATCCCCAGGACTGAGTTCCTATTCAAAACAAGACAAACAACCTCGGAGGGAGGGCAAGATCTTGTAAGACCCCGTCTCAAATGCTCTGCCAGGCTCCAACTGCAATATATCTAAGGCAATCCCTTTGTCCAGTACTTTGCCTCTGCATGACTGAGAGTGAAATTGCATAACCATTCCCTCCCTGCCTCCCTCAGGCACAGCACCCTGTGGTTTGGAGCAATTTAAGTCTTAGTCCAAAAATTTGTCTCACTTTTCTCCCAACTTGGTGGTCCACACTAAACCCCAACTCTTTCTCCTTTGCTTTCTTACTCCTTTCTTCCTGACCCATTATGGTCCCAGCATCCAGAGCTTCACCATTCTTTCCCTTCACCTCCAAACTGCAAAGCCACAGGGACAAAATGTGAGAGCAGATCTCTGGTATCACCAACTCAGTTCACAAAAACCTCGACACTGGCACTACTGCTGTCCTATCCACCACCCTCTTTCCAAAAGGGATTAGAAAATACTCCAAATTCCTGTTGAAGAGACTGTTCAGCCCCCTGTAAAACTGCAAGAGGTGTGGACACTTGTGAATTTGGGAGAAAAAAGAAGGCTGGCTCCCTCCCAGGGGAAAAGCTTTACACATCAAGATGCAGACAGAGAATCTGGCCCTGCTTTAAAGAGGAGGGACACAGTTCTATTTCTAGCAGGGACATTGTGTGAGCAACTCCCTCTGAAGCCAAAGGATTTTTGCCCTCAGATATCCAAGGGCAGAAACCAGGAGCCAGAGGCAGCTCTGGTGCCAGCTGATGGAACAAGCACCCTCCAGCTGTAGCAAAATAGCTCCCAACACTAGGATAAAGCTGGAGCCACTGGAAGCGTCCTTGCAGACACAAACAGATTTATGACCCAAAAATTCAAGCAGAAATTATCATTGCAACCACTGCTAATGCCAGGAGACATCCATTGCCTGCCTATCCATCCTGCTTGGCTCACAGATCCCAGCGGTCCTCCCTAGGACAGCCACACAATCTCTGTGAAAGCACTTGGCTTCTGGGGATGCCGTGGATTTTCTGCGTTCCCTACCCCACACACTCGCCAAGCAAGTCTTGATTTAGCTGCAGTAATCTCTGATGCCTGTTCCCACAAAGAGAACTGTTTATTTTATAGGATCTCCAATGGATGGGAATAAACTGCCTGCCTGTGCATCAGAACAAGGTCACTGACCCAATCTGCTGCCCAGCAGATGTGGATGAATTCAGCATGCCCCAGGGCTGCAGTGAGAGCCAAGCCTGGCCCATCACCCTGGGCTGCCTTGTGTTGGGCAGAGAAATCCTGGCCTCTAAATGTGGTTGGGACACCAGGGAATCAATCACACCCTTGGAAGCACAGCAGGATGTAAATGAGATCCAATATAAGCCACACAACCAAAAGGGAAAGATTTCACAGCTTGGCCAGCAGCAGCTTCCAGAGCTTTGGAGGAGCCCCAGCACGTTGGCCTAAGAGAGAGGTACCCACCCACGAGCTGGAGGGGCTTGAGGCACCTCTCCTTGACAGGAAAACGGCACTGACTACGTGGTGCACTGCAGAGCAGCTTGAGGAGCAGGAAAGCTCTGGAGGAACTTTCAGACCAGGACACCTCCAGGCCAGAGGACTCTGATGAACGTCTGAGTTGGTCTTGAAGTGTTTTGCCACAAATGGCCACTTTGACACCCCCACAGATGCATAAACTGACAGGTTTCACAGGAGGGCTTGTGGCCCTTCCAAAGCCCCACATCCAGCCAGCCAGCATGTGGCCACTGTGCCTTTAGCATCATGTGTTGCCATCAATTTAATCCTGAGATCTTTGGGGCTCTGCTGTGGGACTGTGGTCTCATTTCTGTCCGCTTAGCCAGAACACAGGCAATGGGATTTTTACCAGCTTTATGAGCCTGCATCACAAAGGAGGCAGGTGACACCTGGCCCAGCATAAATCCCACCACTAACAAGGGAGTCTTCCAGGATGGTCTGAACCAGCAGAGAGAGCTGATACCAAACCAGCATGATCCCTCGTGCGGCTGCAGGGATTTGGATCCAGTACTAACACCCCAAAGACAGTTTTATGGTGTCACTGAGTGAGGACTCTGTTTGAACTCCTCTGGTTTAAGCCTTGATTTAGGCTAATGCATAATTCATAATGGAGATGATAACAGATGGCAACTTGTGAAGCCACAGGAACTCAATCAGTTGTGATCACATGACAACACCCTAAATAATTTAAATCACATCTTACTGCCAGAGCTGCTCTGCTGGGGCCCTGTTACAGAGATGCTGATGCCACACTGTGGGAATCATCCTGCAAGGCAGGATCTGTTACCAAATCTCTCTCTTTGCTGAAGGGAGAAACTGAGGCTCAGAGTGAGGGCTTCCATGTGCTTGCTCCATGAAACCAGGTCCCTGGTGTCCTCCTGCTCCTCTGCCCCAGATCCCAGCCACAAGGCCCTGGCCTCTCTTCTCTGTACATTGCACATGTTTACAAAGATATTTGCAGAAGGTCAATTCAGACAAAAAGCATCACTTTAAAAAACAGCCTGTCTTCCACAGCATGGTTTATAACTCCAAGAAAACTTTCCAGAGAAGTTTATCCTCAGAGCAGATATTCTCACATCAGAATATCTATTTCTTCTTTAACTGCAGGAGGAAACTGCCTCTCCAACACATGGCCTAAACCTCAGTGACATGGAGACCCTTCAGTGTCTCTGTGAGAGCCAGGAGGCCCTGCCAAACACCTTGGCCACTGCAGGAGGCAACGTGGGATGCAGGGAAGCAGGGGGGCTTCTCTTAGGAGTTTCAGCACCTTCCTTTTCTTTCCATCAATTTCCAGGTGGCCACATGCACATGAAATCTGGGGCTTTGCAGGAAAGTTTCACTTCCAGTGACTTGAAACAGTTTTCTGAGTAAAAACACTTCAGGAAAGAAATGTTCTAGGAATAATCCAACGTTCTCTGGATTACAGAAATGCTTCTACTGTCACAAGGGACAAAGCACTATAAAGAACATAAAAGTTTAATGAATTGTTATCATCATCTCAGCATACTTTGAGAAGACACACTGAGTTTGAGCCTTCTCTGGAATTCCAATCAATCATGATCAGCACAGTCAGTCCCAGCTGAAGCACTGGCCAGTCACCATAAGCATAATTAAGACGGCTGCCTCCCTCCTCCTGGCATACTGCTGGGGAAGAGGGAATGCTGCCTGCACCACAGTCATCCTCAAACATCATTTGACTGCCAGATCATTTTTCCTCTTCATTTCTAAAATGACCTTCCTTTTTTTTTTAACACTTCAAGTATAAAAGCAATCATGAGCTGAAATTCTCCTAGAGTGAACCTAGGAGAATGAAAGCAATGAACCTTACACTTCATGCTTATTACGGTTGTGGGCACTTTCTGAAGAGAAAGGAAACAGAAAGGAAACTGACACCTAAAAACACTTTCCAGAGGTGCTGGAAACCCTGTTGGTCTATGCACAAGGCATGGAGTTCTTCAGCACGCTGGTTCTCACCAAAGCACAACTTCTCCCTGGTGCAATATTTGCACTTGGCGAAGGTGTTTGGGGAAACATCACTACATAAAACAAAGCCCTGTGTGTCCAAGATGGATCAGATTCTCTGGTGGACTAAAATCTCAATTCAAGGCAACTATGCCAAGTGACACAAACAGAGATACAGAATTATATTTCCTCTAAACCTGTGTGTTAGCAGTGAAAGACAGAACAGTGGATGATAACAACACTGTCCTGATCTTCAGGCAGTGATGCAAATCAGGAGACACCTAATTCCTTGGAGGCTCCTAGAAAAAAAGGAACACCCTTTCCAAAATTATAATAATCCCAAAACTTCTTACAGACCCAGCAGTTTTACACTCAGAATGAGGTCTCTGTGCTGCCTGGAGCAGGGACAATTCTCCATCCCTTTGCTAGGTGACTCCAAAGGCCAAGAGTGGCTGCAGCCAGGGGCAGCCAGCACTATGACAGGTCCCAAACAAAGTTTCAACCATATGTTTAGCTGTAGAGACTCAAGAGAGGTTTTGTCCATTTGAGTTTGGACCTAAGGAAGCCCTGCCTTTGTAAGGAGCAAAATCCATTTTTGCCACCAGGGGTGACCAGACAGGGATCACAGGCTCTTATTCGTTCCCTTCTCCCCAAGGCTGCCTGTATGAGAGCCAGCACAGACAAACTGCTCTCCTGGGATGCTGAGAGAAGCCTCTTCCCAGCAGCAATGGATGCTGCCCTCCCCAGGTGACCTTCCCTGAGAGGAGCCCCTTGAACACACAAATTGCCCAACCTGCTTTTCTCAGAAGGAAGAGAACCACAGCACTCACATGCCCACCTGCTCAGACTCCTTAAGGAATGCCTCTTTCCACCTGAAAAAGCAATCTGACACCTTTTTTTTATTATTATTTATTTCAAGCAAGTAAGGACATGTCAGTCTTATTGCACAAACCATCAAGGCACTAACTTCAAAAGCAATGAACCTTACACTTCTTGCTTATTACAGGGAATAGAATTTTAGGAGTTTGGGGTTTTTTTTTAACAGGGAGAACTGGAGTGATCTGAACCCAGACTGAACTTAATCTCCTAAACAGGCCCATACCCAAATCTCTCCTCTGAGTGCTTCCAAGCTTCAGGGCAGGTTGTGTCTGGGTTATGTCTCTCGGTGCCGGGCGTGCCAAGCGCTGCAGCTCCGAGCAGCTCCTTGACACACTCCCAGCAAATTGGTGACTTGGCTACCTGCCCCTGGGGACAGAGACAGAGCAAAGCACAGCGTACAGCTACACGGTGACCTTGGGCGATAGAACTGCCCGGGGGAAAATGGATAGCGGGGGCTGCAGGGAACAGCTCCAGAGGGAGCAGGGCCAGGGCGAGGAGTGCCAAGGACAGCCGGAGGGAGAGGCAGCCTGGGCTGGGAGTGCGGGATGGGGAAGCTGAGACCAGCCTGAGGGGCAAGCGATCCCTCCGTGCTGGGAAGGATCCATAGGCTATCCGTGTGGCCCCGAGCCACAGCAGCCGCGGTGACGGGGCTCGGACCGGCAGCGCACCTTCCCTTATCTCCGCATCACGGCACTGACTCATGGGAGTGAATAAACAGCTCCTGCTCACTCGCTTTGATCTTGCCCGCAGCTACAAGGTCAGGGCAAGGTCGAGCTGAGGCGTGAGAACTGCGAATCAAATTGTCTGGACTTCCCCGAGGTTACCTGGGGCTTGTCCAGGCTGGCAACCACAGCTGGAGATGCAGCAGCCCATCCTCTGCAGGGAGGCTGCCACAGGTCCCCTGGCAGCAGCTATCCCAAGGTGGCTTCAAAGCCTGCCTGGTGGCACTGGGAAAAAGAAAAAATAATAAGAAAAGAAAAGAAAAGAAAAGAAAAGAAAAGAAAAGAAAAGAAAAGAAAAGAAAAGAAAAGAAAAAAGGAAAAGGAAAAGGAAAAGGAAAAGGAAAAGGAAAAGGAAAAGGAAAAGGAAAAGGAAAAGGAAAAGGAAAAGGAAAAGGAAAAGGAAAAGGAAAAGGAAAAGGAAAAGGAAAAGGAAAAGGAAAAGGAAAAGGAAAAGGAAAAGGAAAAGGAAAAGGAAAAGGAAAAGGAAAAGGAAAAGGAAAAGGAAAAGGAAAAGGAAAAGGAAAAGGAAAAGGAAAAGGAAAAGGAAAAGGAAAAGGAAAAGGAAAAGGAAAAGGAAAAGGAAAAGGAAAAGGAAAAGGAAAAGGAAAAGGAAAAGGAAAAGGAAAAGGAAAAGGAAAAGGAAAAGGAAGAGGAAAAGGAAAAGGAAAAGGAAAAGGAAAAGGAAAAGGAAAAGGAAAAGGAAAAGGAAAAGGAAAAGGAAAAGGAAAAGGAAAATAAACCCCTCACACCTCTTTGGATGTTTTTCCTTTTCATTACAGTTTTAAATAAAAAGGTTCAAAGGCCTGACATCAGAAATTGTTAATCAATAGAAAGATACCAAGGGAGATTTGGAATAATCTGATTTCTGGAGACTGACAGGCTGAGACTGCCAGGCGTAGATCCTGGGTTGAGGAAACCTGCAGGCTGCCAGAGGAAAAGGCAGACTCCAGAAAGGGGCATGGGGTGTCTCTCCTGCTCACCCAAACCAAGGTGTTGCCAGCCTGGCTGTCCCGTGTTCCCCAGCATGGAGGCAGGTGCCACAGGAGCCCTGTCAGCCAGCACAGGTTTTCACACCTAATTCTCTGGTTTAGCTGACACAGGACAACCAGAGTGGGTCAGGTAACCAGTCCCACGTTAACCCAATGTCTCTCTGCACCTACCAACCCCCCAAGATTACCAGAAAATAAAATAAGGCACCTCGGGCCCATCTGTAAGAATTATATGGGGTTTTGGGAAGAAATTGCCAAAGGCAAGCAAACTGAGACATCATTTGAGCACCCCTTGCTCTGAACACTGTGTGCAGTCAGTTCTCTTTACATCTGGGGCAGGGAATGCTCTTCAGGGACAGGCACTCTCTGCTGTGTGGTGCTGTAGATCAGGAGTGATTATTTTTTCCTTTCAAAAGCATAAGAAAGAGTTCCAGCCTAGCAGAGTGCTGAGCAGGTGTCCTGTGCCCCAGGACAGTGGGTTTCTAAACAGGGACATGTCAGGGCTTTTTTCCAAAGCAAGCTGAGAGCACACAAAGCTTTCTCGTGTGGGTAACTCTGCCCTGCTCTTCCCCTCTGCTCCCAAGGGAGAGCTCCCTGAGCCCTCCCTCAGCCTCCTCCAGCAGCTCAGGGATGCAGGCAGCTTCTGGGAGATGTGCATGGGCTCCCCAGCAGCACCAAACACCCAACCCTCCCATTGCCTGTGTAGGTGTTAAGGTTTTGACTTTGCCCAGAGTTTGCCACACTGTGGGCATAATCCCTGGGGGCTTCCCAGAGCTGCAGGCTCACAGGGGGATTTGCAGCCCACGTTTGTGTGCACAGTGAGGGGGCCTGGCCCCCTGAGCAAAGCAGGTAAGAGAGATGAGATATTTGGGACCACAGTTTCATTATTTTTTATTTTTTTAGAACCAGCCCCATGGCTCCGTGAGAATATGGAGATATCCATCAATCAGTGGCTGTTCTGAGACACTGTGACCCAAGCACTGCCTGTTTCCAGCTCCTGCTCCTCCAAGGGTATGTGCTGTGAGTACATGCACTTCTAAGGCACAGAGAGTTTTCTTGCTGACAGCAATTCCTTTGATAAGAGAAAAAACATAAGAACACAATCATACTGGAAAACAGCTGACTTTTCCTCCCCCTCACCTCCATCTTGCTGTAATGTGAAATTTCGGTAGTCTAAAAAAGAAATAGAGAATGTTAATGAGGTCAGTGTTGATGTCAGACTCTGCCAGGACAAAATAACCCACACAAGGGCAGGAAGAAGAAAAACATGCAGCAGAAATGGAAAAATGTGGCACCATTACATCCCAGCTGTTAGGATACCTGTATGGACCAGTGCAGAGCTCAGCCTGACACTGGATCACAGCACCAGGGACAGGCTCAGAGTGAGCAAAACCTCAAAAGGGGTAAAGTCAGAGACATCCCTTTCAAACAAGTCTCTGTTCCCAGACTGCTCCCACATCTCCATTACATCTGGAAGTACAAATTCTCTGAAAAGTCTATGTCATAATTATGATTTTCTAACATTTACATAAAACTCTCATTTACAAGTGAAACCAGATGAAAATCTTCCATTGCATGCTCAAGAATGAGCCTAGCAGATTTCTGTGGTTTCTTACATCACTTTCTTGCACAGAACAATAAATTCGCTCCTAAGCTATTTTTCTCACAGTTGACTTCACAGTGCTGAAGCTTCACATAAATCTTTCCACAAACTCCTGGAGGGAACGTTGGAATCACCTACAAAGTCTGCACCTCTGAGTTTATAAATCACAGCACAAAGCAGTGAAATTCCCTCAGCCCAGGGATGCTCAGGACAGGCAGGTTCCTCATCCCAGGGATGCTCAGGAAAGGCAGGTTCCCAGCCCAGGGATGCTCAGGACAGGCAGGTTCCCAGCCCAGGGATGCTCAGGAAAGGCAGGTTCCTCATCCCAGGGATGCTCAGGAAAGGCAGGTTCCTTAGCCCAGGGATGCTCAGGAAAGGCAGGTTCCTCATCCCAGGGATGCTCAGGAAAGGCAGGTTCCTCATGCCAGGGATGCTCAGGACAGGCAGGTTCCCAGCCCAGGGATGCTCAGGAAAGGCAGGTTCCTTAGCCCAGGGATGCTCAGGAAAGGCAGGTTCCTCATCCCAGGGATGCTCAGGACAGGCAGGTTCCTTGTTCCAGGGATGCTCAGGAAAGGCAGGTTCCTCATCCCAGGGATGCTCAGGAAAGGCAGGTTCCCAGCCCAGGGATGCTCAGGAAAGGCAGGTTCCTCATCCCAGGGATGCTCAGGAAAGGCAGGTTCCCAGCCCAGGGATGCTCAGGAAAGGCAGGTTCCTCATCCCAGGGATGCTCAGGAAAGGCAGGTTCCCAGCCCAGGGATGCTCAGGAAAGGCAGGTTCCTCATCCCAGGGATGCTCAGGAAAGGCAGGTTCCCAGCCCAGGGATGCTCAGGAAAGGCAGGTTCCCAGCCCAGGGATGCTCAGGAAAGGCAGGTTCCCAGCCCAGGGATGCTCAGGAAAGGCAGGTTCCTCATGCCAGATCCACAGCCCATCCATGGCCAAAGGAGGGCAGTGTATCCTGCAGATCCAGCCAGCAGCCCAGGAGCTCTCAAGGAACAAATCTCATTTCCTGAGCACAGACACATCACATTAACCTTCTTTCAACATTTAGGCTGCTGGGATGCATCTGTGTCTGTGTGATCCCACCTGAGCCTTTTGGATATTGAGGTGCAGGCCTCAAAGGTGGATAATTTCCCTCAACTACAGAAAATCACAGAATATTCTGAGTTGGAAGAGACCCACAAGGATCACCAAATTCCAGCTCCTGGGTTTATTGAAGTTTCACATCAAACTGCTGTTAACAGGGAAACTTTATAACAGGTATGAAAGCAATTTTTTTTTCTGGAAATAACATTAATCATCATCCTTAAGCTGAATGTAAGATATTTCCAAACAAGCTTATGAAGGCAAGAAAAAGACAGCATCACAAACAACACCTGGGAGTCAGGAAGAAGAGTCATGTTCCCACTCAGGACAGGCTGAGAAGCTTCTCTGTTATTAGTCACCAACAAGTCTTCATGTGGAAAGGTAAAAGACAATCAGATGCACTAACAATCCTGCCACATTAATCTTGCTCTTCAGGAAGCTGCATTCTTTAAAAGGTGAGGTCATTTGCAGCTTGCAGGAGAGGAATAATGGAAGCAAATGGCTGTATCTACTTTCAGATGAATTTTTGAGAAGTACAGACACTAACTGCTGCGTGCCTGTGACTGGACTGCTCCAGGAAAAGGGCCATTCCCTCCTGAAAACCAGGCTGAATCTGCTCCAGAAAGGAAAAGCAGAAGGCTAAGGTTGGATGCAGCCCAGGAGAGAGCTGAGTGCACTTGCTGTGTAGAAAAGCAGAGAACAGGAGAGGGGGCTGTGCAGCAGGAAAAGTGCTTCTGTCTGCCCTGAAGATGGGAGATCACACTGGAACAGAGCTAGTGTGGAAACAACATGCTGCTTCTCCATTTCCTCACTTGCCCCCAGAAACTCCTCCCATCCCATAGGCAACCCTGAGGCTCCCAAGAGGTGGATTATTTCCAGCTCTTCCCCCAACCTCCTTTGCAGTACTGGACAGATTCTCCCCTCCTGGTGAGGATTACTCTTAAATCACAGCACAAGCTAGAGGTGTGGAATCTCTCTGCACATTTATAAATAGCTCACCTACACATTTCACAGGAGGGCAAATGCCAATAAGCAGCTTTAATGGCAGCCCAGACAGTAACACTGCCACCTTTCTCAAGCATGACCTTTCTTCCCACATCCATCACATTAATAGGGACAATTAAAACCAGGGAGAAGCCCCAGGACACTGACAATTAGTGACTGTAGGCCAGGCCTGAAACATAGTCAAGGATCAGTAGTTACAAGTCTGTGAAACAGGCTGGGCAAGTCATGAACTGAGCACACAAATGACACCTCAGGTCCTCGCCTCATGCTCCCCACACGCCTGGACCACATCTCACACATTTTCTGGCCCTTCTCCTGCCCACGCAGCAGGCACAGCTTTTCACTTGCCACACAGTTTGGCACAGATCACAGCATGCAGGGGAGGAGAGGTTTCAAGGCACAAACAGAACAAGCCCAGCCTGGGCAGTGGAAGGAGAGGATTCATCACTTAAACCACCCCGGGACCAGCGCGCCACGGGCAGGACTCCAGAGTTTGGGACGTGCTGCAGATCAGGGCTAGGCCACTTGGCTGAACCCCCTGGGCAGAAAAACACAGAGACACAGCCACAGCCCTCCCTGTGCATGAGCTAGTGCAGCCAACACTCCTTTCTGTCCGTCTGTCTGTCTGTCCTCCACCCCACAGCACAGCCAAGGCCCACCCCTGCGTGCAGGGACCAAACGAGTTAGATCACTGATCTGCAACCACATCAGCAGGAGCTGCCTGCTCAGAAGGCTCTCTGAGGAATGTGCTTGTTATGCTGGAGTTTCTGCCCCAAATCCTACAAGCCAGCAAGGTCATCTGATAAGCACCATCTCCAGCAGAACCAGCTCAGGTGCAGCTATTGGTTTCTAACACAATTACTATGAATTTAGCTGATCTGAAGCAAATACATTTTAAATTATTGTGTGTCTCTGCCTTTGCCCGTTTGCCACTCTCAAAAAAAAATTGAACTGTAAAACACAGAAAGCTCTTTCAGTCCTTCAGCACACAGAGCACCTTTCTCTCCACTTGGGTCTCTAGCTTTGACAGAATCAGCTTCAAATTAAACTAGATCCAGGCTGGCCAGCAAAAAGGGACTTCTGCTGGAAGACAGGATTCAGGAGTGCTCAGTAACATCAGGATTTACAGACTGGTCAGAGCCCACAGCACCAGGTGCTGTAAGGATGAAGTAAACAGCCTCTGCTCCATAGGTTTTTAAAAGCAGCAGCTAAATGCAGCAGGGAGAAGCAAGGGAATAATTAACCATATCATTACACTGCCATGTAGTGTCTGATGGAAATTGCCATCTTGAAGCAAAGTGATTTCCACCATGATTGTTTGAGGGCTGAGGGCAATAAGAGTTTTAGAGTTCTATTTCACGCATTCAAGAAAAAGCCTGGATGCACTTGTGAGAGCAGCGTGCAGGCAGCAGAGATTGCAGCATTTGGGGAGGGCTGATGGCCCTGCACAGTGTAATGAAGCATTACAAAACAAGAAAAGCTGTTGCTGCAGTTCGGGAACAGATCAAAGGCCGGGAGCACCCCAGGAGTGACAGGAGTAGCTGATAACAGCGTACAGTAACAGGGCTGATACATGGGTGCGACTCAGCCCCGAGCACCTTGCTGGTGCAGATAGCGAGCCTGGGAATGAGTCACTGACAGATCAAATGCCTTGTAAATGGGACAACAAGGCTGTGCATGCCAGCAGGCAGATGAGGCAGGAGAAATCCAAGGCTTTAGGCTCTCACAGCCTTGAAGAACCTCTTCGTGCTTCTGAAAAATTAAGCCTTGTGATGGAAGCAAAAATATTCAGGTTTGATGCAAGTCCCACCTGCAGGTCCTGAAGCTCCGTGCTGAGGCCTCTGGCTGGCACGGGGCAGCTGCTGCCTCCCACCCAGAGCTGAGTTCCAGCTGCCCTTCGGCCAGCACTTCATAATCTGCATGAAATGTCAGAATCTGCCTGGATGAGAAATGGACAAATCCTGCGAAAACGCAGCCGAAGCAATGGTAATGTTAAAAACATTCCAGAAG
>NW_005054345.1:2558516-2560292 GCF_000277835.1 Geospiza fortis | reverse complement strand
TTCCATCACAGCCCCTCTGCATAAATACCTCCAGATTTTTAGTCAGGATAATGGGTTTCACCTCTCTCACCTCCAAACTCCTGCTGGTGCCAAGCAGCTGCAGTGTTCTAGTACAAAACCCTGGCAGCAGGAGCACAACTTTGGGTTTCCAAATCACTGAGGGCAAACAAGGTGGTATTTTGATCAGAAGTGCCCTTTAACAGCAGGAGAGGGCTAGGGACCAGCCTTTAATATCAACCTTTTTTTTTTTGGTGCTGATTTAAGGCTAGCACCACACAGGCCCATACTGTTGTGGAATGGAGTAAAATAAAAAATAAAAGGCACCAGATCTGTAAAATGGTTTCCGTTTGGTGATTCTCTCCCTCAGACTCCTTCCAACCTATTATGTGTTTCACTAATTAGAGCTTTAAAAAAAAATCCTGCAGCTTCACAGACTTGTTTCTCAAGGTTCAGTGCAGAATTTAAACAATGACAAACTGAAGAAGCAGGTCTTGCTTTAAAGGCCAGCACCTAATTCAGAAGGAATCTGCAGAGGGCAAGAAACCAGCAAGGAGTTCCCTTTTTCTCTATTACATTGCACCATGCTCTGGTGCACACCAGGAAACACCAACTGCTTTTGTCCCTGGCTATCAGATACACATACACACCACATGTCACTACAGGCTCTGTCACCACACCACACACCCTTAGCCAGACTGAGGGAGACTTTGAGTATATCCCATCACATTTGGATTTGCTGGGCTGTTTTCTAGCTGCCTAAACAGTCTCTGTGCTGTTCCCCACCACAGTCAATGTGTGTTTGCAGTGATTTCCTGCTCCTACTTACAGCTTTACTGATTATAAGACTGCAAAGTCTGTAAGCGTTGGGCTGGTATCACAACAGCCAGGACATTCACAGTGTCACAGGTCCCCTACAGCAGTGTGTTAACCTCACTGGTTCTGTGACAGCACTGAGGGATCCCTGCAAGGGGACCTGCAAGTGAGGCTGGGACAACTCAGCACAAAACAAAAGCACCCAAGAGCCACCCTGTAAAACTGTGTGGTGCCTCAGAGACTTGTGCAGTGCAACAGGTTTCCATTTCAGACTGTTTCACTTCTGAAATGTCACTGGCTGAGCTTGCCCCTGCACAAACAGGGCTCCACACTCAACTGTTACGTCAAGTTTCCTCGGCTAACTTGGCTGCAGGAGAGAGTGAGCGTTCAAGTGCCTGCCCCTGGGGGGGTCTCTCAGGGTGCTGCTGCAGCTTGACACTGAATATCCTGTTTGTATCATTTCTCCCCTTCACCAGCAGCTCAGCCAGAGCCTCTCCAGCATCAGAAACACTTCTGTCCTTGCAGTCCATCTGTAACTGAGCTCACGTGTCAACACATCATTTATCTAAAATGACGGTAAAGAGCTGTAACCAATACAGGGAGAGAAATGATCTTTTAAAGAAGTGATTTTACCTACAACCACACACATTAAAAATGGATTAGTCATAACTGCAGGTTTTTTTTCAGGGCTCTGTTCCAAATCTGACTCTATGGAATGGCTTCACTCTGCACTTCTGCATCTGAGTACTTCCAGCTTGTTTTGAAGCTCAGCCTTATCTTTCATTTCCCACAGGCTGCGAAGCTTGTTTCAGGAAGAAGGAACAACCTCCTTGCAGTTGTTTCATTTTCCAGCCCAGAGCTGTGGAGCTGTGCTGCGAGACCCACAAGATGGTCTGAGCTGAAAACAAACCCACCCAGTGAAGCAGAGGGAGCAGATCTGCTCGGCCCCTGGAGTCAGCTGTT
>NW_005054345.1:2555683-2558469 GCF_000277835.1 Geospiza fortis | reverse complement strand
TTCAAGGGAAACAGTATGAAACTTCATCTTTGTATTCAGGAGGCCAGCGGGTACCCAGCTTCTGCTGCAGAAAAACACTCATGGTTCAGCTCCTGTTCCCTTTGGACGCTGGAATAACAACAGGGACAGACTTGCTGCAGGAGGTTTGTAGCTGTTGCAAAAATTAATACACGTTGAGGAGCTAATGGTATCCCTCCATCCCCCAAAAGGCTTGTTAGATACCCATCTTAAAAGCACCATGTTTGAGCTAAATATCATAAGTATGATTACTAGTGTGCATGAGTCCCAGTTTGAAACCACGGGAAGCTGCCCTGTGCAAATCATTGCTGACAGCAGGCAAAGCCTTGGCGGCTGCCCCAGCTCAAATCTCCTTTCTCGATGGACAAAAGGCAGCAACATTTCCTACCACAGACCAAGTCCAGAAGTGTATTGCAGGAATCTGTCAGCTGGTGCTTGTGAACAGACTCACACAATTCCTGTGGTTGCTAAAATCTGTTTTGAGTGAGGCTGCACAGCCACCTGAGGAGCCAAAAGCATCTGTGCATCTACTTTCTTATTTCTCCATTGCAAATCTACCTTGAAGGGGTTTATGAATTTCTTCTCTACACTAACACTTTGAACCTGTCTGCTAAAGGCAACCAAACACAATTCATCAATCTCTACATATAAGAAATGTTATTTTCAATAACTCAGGGGGATTTTCACTATCTAGTTCCCAAGGCAATTGCTTAAAATCCACCTATTACATTAAGCTATAAATAAACTAGAAACAGGAAACTGGAAGAGACTGGGTGGGACAAGGAATACAAGGAAGGAAGGAAGGAAAGATAACATCATTCAGAAAATCTAAATTAATGCTTTGCAATAGCATACAAATACTTGGTTCTGCAATATCCCAGAGACTCTTTTTTTCATATAGTAAAGATATCCTTTGCCCCAACAGGCAGCTACACTAAACAGCAAGTGTCTTGCCCATCCAAAAGACAAGATTAGGGAGATGTGCCCCACAGAGAATCACTTACTGTTCCCTTTCGTTGTTCTCAGACAAGTTTGCTCTGCTTCTCCCTGCAACTTTTCTAGACGTGGCAATGCACAAAAACATTTGCAAACTGGGACTTCCAGGCTGAATAATGTCTAGAAAAGGATGTGCCCATTCCTTCACTAAGCTGGAATGTGTGATCTTGTCCTTCAAGCAGTCTCAAGAGAGGTGCTGTCAGTGAAGTCTGTAAAAAATGCTTTGAGGACCAGCATCCCTCACTGTCACTTAGGCTGAGCTGCTGTGTCCAAGTGTTATTCTCACCTACTGGTAAATTCAAATTCCCCCCAAACTTGTTTCAGGACAGCTGGACTACAGAGCATGAGTAATTTAATGGCAAAGCATCCTTTTCTTCCTTTGCCACTTGGGATTACAATTAGTCCCTCCATCACTTGTGTAGTTTTCATTAATTAACTCAGCACAAATTTACAGGAGCACTTCCTTGAAATAATTCTAAAAGCAATAGTGACATCTAATAAATTTCTTACTTTTTCCTACAAACTTTTTTTGCATTAGTAGGGGGAAATTATGCCAACTGACTTCATCAGGCTGTGAGGATTAAACCATCATTTATAATACTCTTTATAAATGAGAAAGTGTCATTTAAATGTTAGTCACATGAGTAAGCAGTGAGTCAATATTCTGCATACTAACTGAATGCATTTGAAGTGCTGGAGTTTTTCTGAAGCCTGCCAAGATTGAGCCATAACAATTTCTTTTGTAGCTGGAGATCAGCCTGAATAAAAGACCTTCCTAAGATCCAGAAGGTGAAGATGAGAGTCATATACACATTATCTCCATTCCACTGAATGCCAGCTTAGAGAAAAAAAGCCAGAGGACTGAGCAAGAAGAAGGAGCTGTGATTACTTTTCAGGAAGGTAAATAAGGAAAATGAGATCACTGGTGCCATACTGCAATCTAAAAATTAATCCAAAATCTGCCTGTCCAAAACTGATCTATCAGTTTGTCTCTTTCAAAGACCTACACTGAGCTCTGAAAGTTCACATTAGAGACCTAAATACTGCTTGTGTTCCCTACAATTGAAATTTTCCTTCATGCTGAATGTGATTTGTATCTGAGACATCAGACAGGGGTTTCTGGATTCCTAACCCCAGAGTCAGTCACTGCTAATACAAAATAGCTTGCCTGAAAACATGAGCCTCCAAAACCAAATATTTATATGCAGATACCAGCACCGATCTTGACAAATCTTCGATCTGTTTCCTCCTTCCTCCTCTTCTCTGGACACAGAAAATACATTGTTACAGTGAGGTAATAAATTTAGCCTGGGAGAGTGCCAGGAGATCCAGATCTGCTGACTTCTGTGCAGTGCAAGAGCTCACCAAGTGTGTTTTAAGGAATATGTACAACTTTCTCTCTGCGTTGGGCACTAGAATTTTTATTTTCCTGATTGTACTCTGCTTCATTGTGTGTATACAGAATGGTTTGGGTTGGAAGGTACTTTAAAGATCATCTAGATCCAACCCTTGCCACGGGCAGGGACACCTTCCACTATCCTAGGTTGCTCCAAGCCCCGTCCATCCTGGCCTGGGACACTTCCAGGGATGGTGCAGCCACAGCTTCTCTGGGCATCCTCTGCCAGGGCCTCCCCACACTCACAGGGCTGAATTTCCTCCTAATATCACATACTTAAAGAATGCAATTCCAGTAACTCCACGATGTGCTCCCGGGAGCCAAAGCATCCTCCCAGCACTTCCACCCGTCCCTCCAGGGCCGGGAGCTGCCGGCA
>NW_005054345.1:2529761-2554340 GCF_000277835.1 Geospiza fortis | reverse complement strand
TCCCCGGGCCGGGGGCTCCTCACGGCCCCGCATTCCCCGCCTGCCGCCCGCCCGGCCCCCTCCCCAGCCCGTTCCCTGCGATCGCTGCAAGGTGAAGCGCACCCTGCGTTTTCCTTGGCATTCCAGGAATGTGTGGCTACCGTAGGGCTCTGCTTTTCGCTCCCCCTCTTGTGCCTTCTTGCATAATTCCGGTGACTAAGGGCTGTCTATTTTTTCTAAACTGTTTGCACAATGTGAAGGAAAGCGCAGGGTGGGTATGACTTTACGTACAGTTTTATTTGGGTATGCTGAGCGTAAGTTCTGAAATAGGAACCCAGTGAGGTCAAATGTTTTTTCAGAACAGAGCTTTAACTCATGACTTAGGGCTGTGATGTAGATAGAAGTGCTGGAGAATGTCAACCTTTTCCAGGTTCTCTCCTTCCTCCTTGTTTGCCTTTCTCTGTCTTCCATCCTCTTCCAGAACTCTGCACCCTTCAGCCAGCTGATACACTCAGGGTGCTCCCCTTGCTGTCTGGAACCGTCTTGTAGTGCTTTCCTATAAAGTCTTCTCCTCCTCCTGGTGTTTTTCCCAAAACTTCACAGGGTGCTCATAAGAAAAGTGCTAATTAGTAGTGTCCAGACTGTGGGACTCCTGGGGGTGAGAACCTGTGTGATACCAAAGGGCCACCTTGCACAGCCACTGTCTCAAGAACTGCTCAAGAGCAGATGCTTAAGCTCTTGAATAAAACCAGGGAACCTCGTGTACCTCCCAGGCTCCAGTGACGAGTATCCTGAGGGTTTTGTATGCCAGAAAAGTGCTCCCTTTCTGTGCATGCATGGGTGTGTGTCCATAAATAAATTTGTGAGGAATCCACGGGCGTATCTGGTGCGTAACTACACTTGCACAGATCATCCGTATCCGTAGCCTCGGCGCGCTGACGTCCAGCCCTGCGGAATAAAGATAGGTGATCCTGCTCCCTGAATTAACTGGGTTAGGTCCTGAGCTGCTCTAAGCTGCTGATGTGTGCTTGTGGAGTAAGGTGATCCGTGGGATGGCACGTGTGCCATGCAGAAACTGAGCTGCTCCTTAACTTCCCTGACTGAAGCACCAGGGAGCCACTTTCCAACCTTCCCTGTGAAGGACTGAGGGTGAACGAGAGTTCTTGTTGGCATTTGGGTTGGATGTAGTTAGAGCTGGGACAGTCTGGCTTGTCAGTGTGACATTTCAAGTGAAGCTGTCAGTGTAAACTTCAGAGAAGAGCTTTTTTTCCCCGCTCTCATTCCCATTACAAATGGCACTTTGACAACTCTCAGAGGATTCTCCCGCCCCCCATTATTTCATCCTCTATTTCTGATCAAATTTACTTATGCTTTATAATAGTTTCCTATGCTACTCACCTTCTTGTTTGCTCTGACTTGTGTTCTTTTTAACCCACAGGAGGGAAGTCAAAACATTTCATTGTAGGTAAATCACTGCACAGAGCAGGCATTTCAGAAGGATTGAGGTGTCTTGCTACATGAAATTTTATATAAATTCATGCCTCAATTTAGTAATTGGATTCATTTGCAGATGAGCATCTGTCAGCTCCTGCACATGTATGCAAAACAGTATTTTTGTAATAAAAGAGTTACATCTATAAAAGTCCTGAGACTGGAATTGTTGCCTGTGCATATTTGTCTAACACTGCAGTACAATTTAACAGCTTTTGACATACATTTTATGAAAGGGGGAAAGTGATATATCATCAGTTCTTGGGTTTTTTTATTTCGTCAGCTGTAATCTAGCATTACATTTAATAAGCTACAGCTATTCTTTAAGTGGTTAATCAGTAATTAATCAGGTTAATCAGTAGTTTTCCATTCAGCAGAAGCTTATGGCATATGAAGCTGTAGAGAAAGCCATTGAGAAGCAGCTATATTATTCATTGTAGTCATACACATTATGGTGAAACATATTGTACCCCATGCTGTCTTGTGGTAATTCAGATGTTATTTCTGGTTTTCTTCCTCTCAGTATCATCTCTCTTTCTAACAGCTCTTCAAGTGTGTATTCTTTCTTCTCTTCATAATGCCAGTTTTAACTTTTATTCAGTGGGGAGGAAGTGGTTTGTTAGATTTTTGGATTTTATATATCAGCAACAGGAGATAAAGAGAAGATAAATCACAGGAGAAGAATTCTTAGAAATTTTCCCCCAAGTAAAATGCTTAGATGTTCCAATTAGATGTTCCAATCTAATGTTTCATGAACAAAAGTTAGGGTTAGATTTATAATTTAAAAATAACAAGATTGCTTCAGTCATTCTTCAAAACGTGTACAACAGGACTGTACTTTGAATTTATGTGCTTTTTTTGGCTGAGCACACTTTAGCATGCATATAAGAATAGGTCTATGAATGATTAAACACTTTACATTTTCCCTAATCAGTAATGAATCCATTATGTTTGCATATGCTTATTTGGTCTCTATTACATAATGTTAGAATCTGTTCAGCATTCATGTGGATCAAAGAAAGGCTTGTCTAGTGGTTTTCTTTGAGAGGAGCACAGCAACCAGATACATATCATACTAGTTAAAACACGTTCTCTTTAGATAAGGTTTTAAAAATCAGTGTGAATCGTTTTTCAGTGGTCCAGGCTGCTGGTCTTCAGGGCTGTCTGAAAGTGTTAAAGAAGCCTGAATTTGGAGTAACGGCCCA
Organism: Geospiza fortis; assembly: GCF_000277835.1. Taxonomy (NCBI): domain Eukaryota; kingdom Metazoa; phylum Chordata; class Aves; order Passeriformes; family Thraupidae; genus Geospiza; species Geospiza fortis. The sequence goes on along the minus strand of NW_005054345.1, from coordinate 2,551,665 downwards.
GAAGCAAGATATCTGCTGTGAGCTGGCCCAACATATGCCCTGTACTTATTTTCTGTATGAGGCTTGAGTGAAAGGTGTGCATAAATTTCAATTTCTTGAGGATAAAACCTCAGTTTCAGCAGGCTGGTGTTTCCCAGTTGCTTTAGTTTTGGGTTAATAGCTGTGGTGTGCCTTTGGCATTGATGCTGGTAGCATGACCACACTTAACTCATCAAAAGAAAAAGGCCAGACAAACTTGGGGACTTCAGTTCATTTGTGCAGTCTTCCTAAAACCACGTGAAGTTCACCTTGAGGTTTACAGCTGCTTGGAAGTTTTGCCCTTTGTAGCGCCAAACCACACTGATAGACTGAGGTCACCTGCTTTTCCAAGAGGCAACTTTGTGTGTTTGACATAACTTCTGTGTTTATGTCTGTTGACAGAAGCAAATCTTGCAGTTTGGCAGGAATGTGGGGCTTCTGTGTTTATTCCTTAGGCAGCATGCAGATTGTCACGGTGTGATTCTGTGCCGAGGGAGGCGGGTGAAGGATGCTGTGCTCATCTCTTCATCTGACTGACACATAAGCTGCTTTATCAACTGCTGCTAAATCCTTATAATTTAAGACAAGACTATAAATGAGCGTGATGGCAACGTCTGTCAGTGTGTCCATGAATTGCCACAAGTGCCACAATTGCTGGCTTCCATGAGTTTGAGAGGAATGGCGTGGAGAAGAGCAGGCTAAACAAATGTGAGGATTGAAATTGTGGGGAGGGACAGGTAAAAATATTAAACATATACCAATGGTTTGTATAACCTTCACTAAAACAACCTTAATTTGCTTTTAAAACAGCTTCTGAGAGCCATTACTATGACCTTTTAGCTAAATTGTGATGAACAGATTATATTACCCCCTGGCTATTCCTGTCCCCTTCAGCATGTGCTCTTGTGATTTATGTTTTTTTAGTTGAAGTGGATCAAAAGCTCATCCATGCCAGATTTTACTAGGTAAGGTTTATAATAAAACTTGTCCAAGATTGCTTTTGAGGTGCTGTTTGACTGCAAGAGGAGGGATTTTGTGAAAAAAACAGGCAACCGTAGTGAGTGCCAGTGCCAGGAACATTCTCACTAGTCATGCTGCAGAACTGTGGTGTTCAAACCCTACCTCTCCTCATTATTAAAGCTCAGGACTGAAAGCAGTTCTGCCACAGATGTGCTTTAGCTTTTAATGTGTAAAATGAGGATAATGGGGTGTGCTTTATTAAGGAGAACCATGGACGTTAGGCTTGTGAAGTTCTTTGATCTTTGAATGGAAGGAGCTGTATTTATTTAAAGACAAAGAAGGTATTTAGCCTTCAAGCAAATGAGATGGATTTCACGCTACAATTCTGCACATTTAAAGTCAGTCTTCTCTCTTGTAAGTAGTCTTGAGCTTTGCAAAAGTGAGTATTTCTTGCATTCTCATGTGGAAGTTTTACAGAGTGGCTTGTCTACGAATTGGCCTTGTAAAACAATTAAGCAATCAAATAAAGCTCTGTGGTGGATTCTGGCATCGAGTCCCTGGCTGGATGCCATCAGAATGTCAAGTGGAATTAGTATTTTAGCACTCCTGGTTTTCAGCATCACTGTTTTCAAAAATGAGTGGCCCTGGTGTGGAACCTCTTTCTATATTCTGATTCCATTAACACTTCCTTGAAAGCATTTGAAAGAAAATACTCTGAGTTTCATTCTTGGTATAACACAGACTAATAGAGATGCTACATGAAATTAGGGAAGTAGGGGTGATACTGAGAGATGCAGCTGGTTAATTTTAAATGTAAGCTTTGTTTTGAATAATTCACAAAGTCATTATCATGTAATGTGATCATTAGAGTAATTGCTGGATGGAGAGGAGCACTCTGTAATTACTGGTTCATTGGTGAAGGTGATGCCTGCAGGGTCAGTGAAGGTGGGAGACAGCTCTGAACAGCCAAATTCTCAGCTGGGCAGGAAGTGTTTCTGGTAGAATGTCCTCTGGAAGCATTTTTTGGTGATCTTCCCAGTTTACAGTGCTATTCTGTGGCAGCTGTTTAATAAGGAAGTGAAATACTGAGGAAGAATGAGAATAAAAACAAATTAGCCAGTGTTAGAAGTTAATTCCAGCAAATCATTTGGATTGCTTTTGGATTAAGGAACAGTAGCTCTTTGTATGAGGAGGGCAAAGAGGAAGTGCCTGTTTCTTTTGTAAGCTTTTATTTTGAAAAAACCACATATTTGTGCTGCTGTAGGAATAGCCTTTGGTATATATATTTCAGGGGCCAAATGAAAAATTAATTTTAAAAGCCAATGTTCCCAGTGTTTTTTGCCACTTGATCTTCCTGCCACTACTTTACAACTGTTCTGGCTTTTCTGATGCCCAGCAGAATCATCTTTAGAGGCATTTAAAGATTTTTTTTTCCATATTAGTTAGTCACAGTTTTGGCATCACACACTGTAAAAATCATCTACTTTGTCAGTTCTGGTTTCTGTCTCACTATACATCAGTAGAACAGAAGTATAGATGAGTGTTTAGTAGCATTATTGAATTAATTTTCCTTTCCAGAGCCTGACCTTTGGTCACTAAAATGTTGCAGTAAATACTTTATGTAGTGGTTCTGCAGCACTTCTCTATTAATTCCTGGTGGTTTGGCAAATGGAGATACAAGTATTGACTTAATTTTAAGTACTGAAATCTTAAGCATTTGTGATTCATTGTTTTATTGTTTAAAAGCACAATGTTTATCTGATATCACACTAAGTTAATCTGAGTTATTTGGAGCAAGCATGAGGTTTTGTGCTTATGAAAACTCCAGGGTTGGGAGGAATAATGGTGTTGACTGCGAGTCTGGCTGTTTGTAGTTACACAAATGGAGTAAGTTTTTAAATATATCCACAGACAATAGTGAAAACACATGGAAGATAAGTGTTTTCCTTGCTTCCTTATGAATGGCATTCCTAACAGTGCTTTCCATGACCTCTCCCTCACCTACAACTTATCAGACTTCGAAATACGTTGCCAAAAGTGGTTGTAGTGAATCTCTGCCTCAGATTTCACTGAATGCTGTGGTAATAGCAACATAAAAGGGCAAAGAAGCTCCTTGTATTTTTGAAGTTAAATGGAGGTTTTAATTCAAGTGCTATTTTTACACAGCCTCAGTTGTTTTGTTTTGCTGTGATGCTCAGGACTATGTTTATCTTTGAACAAGCAGGCAAGTACATCAGGGAGTATTGCCTGGTAACATCACACCATCACCCTGGAAATCAGGGAGAGAGTACAAGCCATGTTTTCAGAAACTCTGAGTTAATTCTCAGCTTTGCTGAATTTATTGTTATTTTTCAAATTCGTGTTGTGTTCTTATTCCCAATCTTACACAGGTCTTGGTTGTGAGAGATGGGGGCAGAGGGAAGGTGGAGCCATAGGGTTTTTTTTTGTTATAATTTGTTATAATCCTTTACAGCTACTAAGAGTTTGGTCTAAACCCTTAGAAGCTGTAAAGGATTATAACAAATTATACATATACATGCATCCTTGATGGTGTCCTAGTGCAACTCTCAGTTAAGGTCAGTGTCTAAAACCTTCTGTGAGAAAGTTCACTAAATAAATTGGATTTTTCTTGGGACATCTCTGAGAGTTCAGAGAATGAGAGTTCAGATCGACTTCAATTAGGTAGAGTCTGTAAAACAGGAATTCTTTTCCTTTAGTAGTAGACTGGTATCATCCTTTTATATTGGCATGACAGAATACTGGCATTTTTTTCTTGTGACAAGACTGTATTTGTTTGTGTAAAGTAGTCCACAGTAGAAATTTTAACAGCTTCCTTTCTATGAAAAAAGAACAAAACAAAACATCTGTGTATCTCACCAACAAGCTTATGTTCTCTTAGCAGAACATAAACAACAATAAACATTCCTATCTGTTGCTGCACTTAAAATTTTTGCATCCCAATATGTTTCTCTGGATGAAAATTCAAGGGTGAGATGCTGTGTCTCTTTAGGACCTAAAACAGTTTAAAGGTGTGACAATACTTTGCAAGTAAATGTCTGTTTGTCAGTAAAACATTCAGGAAATCACAGTAAGTTTTCTTATTGCCAGATAAGAAACATAATGTGGAAATTCCATACATGACACCATTTTTTGAGTCTTGCTAATACTGACATATTCACAAGAGGATTCCAAGCTTGCTCTCAGCAGTGTGGGTCCAATGGGTTCAATCTGAGTGCAGGAACAGGCAGCTAGGAAATACTCTCCAATTTGGTTCCCACATCTGCCACTTAACAAGAGTTGAAAGTCCTTTAACCATCTGAAATACCAGTTTATAAAAAGCAAATAGGTTACATGTATGAAAGTGTGACAATTTTTTAAAACGTTCAATTCCTTGTTCTTAGTGTTTATGTGTTAGTGCAAGGTGGTAGTTTCAAGGTATTTGAAAGGCTTTGAATTCTTACACTTGTGTTTGAGTTCTAGGTAACAGAATATCCCCCTTTTAGGAGTTAATTAACAGAAAAAAAGGTTTGACATCCAGGTGTCAAACTAAAAACTGCTTTAATCAATAGTCTGGCAGGTGGAGGGGCTGTCAGGTCATGGCTTCAGGATTCATAGCTTCTCCCACAAATTGATGGGCACAGAACATCAGAGCAGAGAAATGCTCTGTTTTTCTGGGTATTTGATGTATTTCTCTCACCTTGCCTCCACCTGAGCATTGCAGTATGAGTGGTACAGCAGTGCTGTGCAGAGGGGAGCATCCCTGCTGACACTTGCCAGCTGGAAAAGCTGTAGCATTGGAAAATTGATTTCTTTATGTTGTCTATGTCTGTGATTAAAAACTGAAAGGTGGACCTAAAATTTTTAGCAGCTAGTTCTGGCTTTATGCATTTTTTTCATTACTGCTTTTCAGAGCAGTTAAACTTTGTCCTGTTTGTAGGTACATAGTAACAAGGTTTTGTGGTTGTTTTTTTTTTTTTTAACAATGCAATGAAAAAAAAATCTGTTGGCCATAAAATGATAGTTATTTTGTGAAAATCAATTACTAGAGAGGCATGAGGTGGAGGTAGCTGCTTGGTCTGCTGGTGTCTTAGTCTGATCCTGTTGCTTGAAAGAAATATGACTTTGGGGTTTTGTTTCCTAAGTTATACTGGATTCACGAGCACATAATGTGATTTAGTTATGGTGATAATAGATTCTGTTGGTAGCCTCCTATCAAAATCAAATTAACTAATTTGAATTATGATTTGACTGTAATTTCATTACTAAGGCTGCCAATTAGAATCAAAACAAGTCTTAAACTCCTTGTTATTTTATGTAAAGTGACTGGTATGGGAACTGTCAGTGGCTTTAGTTAAACAGTGTTTGATGAGTTAATTAGCTGAATACTGCATGAGTACATTTTGAAGCTTTAAACTGTGACCTTTTGGCAATTAAAGTTAATTCATATTTCACTTATTGCGCTAATCTTTGTTCTTTGTTACTCTTCAGTAGAAGGTTTTATGCTACAGATTTAAGCAATGCTTTATTGATCAGATGTTGAACAATTCTTGTTTATTCAGCCTAGCAAGCAAATCTGGGAGGTGCCAGGTCCCCAGAGAGGGAATCTTGACTCAGTGCTTGAGCCTGTTCCTGTGAGGGTATTTCTCCTGGGAGCCTGTGTGTGTGTTTAGCCATAACTGCATTTTCACACCTTGAAAATAAGCCAGAAGAGCCAAGACTGTTAGAATGAGGGGATCTTCATGGCTTTTGTGCAATAGGAGATAAACCAGAAGGCATGGAAAACTATGTTAAAGGTTTGTCAGCAGAAGTTTGTTGGTCTCACTGTTTCAGCCGCAGAAATAGCCACAGATTTATCATGTGCACCATGACTTCCTACTGCAGAAAAGAGTGATTGTAACAGGCTTTTGGCAAGTTTATCTTTGAATGACCCATTGGTTACCAGGAGTAGGGCTGGGGACTTTTTTTGCTCTTTGCTATTTTATGGAAGATCATCTGTACAAATCCTTACCGTGCTGGGGGCCAGTCCAGTGCTAAGTCTGTTCAGCCAGAATTGCAGAGTCCTGATGAAGATCATCATCAGCTGGCAGACACCATTCTGAAGTCACCTATTTGAGGGGAGGGTGATAGCTCTTTATATATATTTATTTAGAAACAAGCAAACAAACCCTATGTAACTTCCCAAAGCCAAGATTGAGAAAATCACTTTTTGGGAGGCTGACATGGCCTTGTATCCTATTTACTTTTGCATATACCATAATTTTTCTTCAAAATCTTGTATTTCCTCCGTGGACCTTTGGCAGTAGAGTTTGCAATGACAGTTCCTGAGCTCCTCAGTTACAGAGCATTAATTGTGGTGTTCAGGGCTGTGTGGCATTTGTGAGTGTCAACAGAGAGGTGAATTCTCCGGGCTGTGTTGGAGTGTGAGATCTGTGTGCAGATCTCCAGCCAGCATGAAATGATGCAAGAACTGAGCTGACGTTTCACCTTGCTGCAGCAGCTGCTGCTAATAAATCCCTCACTTTAAAGAGCAGTGCCAAAATTTATTTAAAAATTAGGTGGTGAACAGTTTGGGCTTTTTCATGTGCAGAAAGACACTAATTATGAAAGAGCAGTAGTAAGTCTTTAAAGAGACTGTTTCTTGTAGTGGATTTGGTTTAAGAAACACAACTCAGTCTGCACTAATATAATGTGAACATAGCTGTAATCCCCCAGAAATGCATAGTGTTCAATTTATTAATGGTTTGGAGGGGAATTTGGGTTTTAAACTGCCTGGGTATGTGTTTGAGACTGTCACAGGTTTCACAGTCGCTGTGAAGCTATGTGGATGTGATGTGTTCTAAAATTAATACATGAACTTGATACTTACTGCACATGGTTTTAGTAGCAGAGCACTGTCAAGCAAGAAGCCTCATTGCCTCTAATTCCTGGAAAGTGCCAAAAGCATGCTCCTTCAATGCAAAGCTCCCATTACTATAGGGCAATATTCCAAATACCACACTCATTTTTTGTGTAAAACCATCTTTTCACTGCTCTGTTGGTAGACTCAATCTAGCAGTAGTCCAGATGTGTTCTGAGCATAATTTAGGATAATGTGGGAGCTGAATGCAGTGTGAAGAACATGTATTATTTCACTTTCCATGTGAATTTGTGTGTCACGGACCCTGGCAATCACTTGTGTGGAAACAGGCAACTAATGAGCAGCATTGCTGGGATGCAGATGGGAAGGCAGAACAAGAAGTGGAGTTTTTCATCTCCAGTTGAAGGTCTGCATTGCTATTCTGCACCTCTTTAGATAACAGTTGCTGTCGCAGCATTTATTTAATGCGGATGCTTTCCTCCAGGGAATGAAGCAACTGTTGCTCTGTTTCTGTAACATTTGTTGAAATGTTGCTTTCCTTGGCTACAAGTGGAGGCTGAACTGTAGTCCTTGAACACCCAGCAATTGGGTGTTTAAGTTATACTCAGGCTGCCTTTATTATACTAAAAGTTCATTCCTGCTCTGTTACTGTGAGCACTTTCTTTATAACTGTGCACTTGTTTTCTGTAGGAAATTATTTTGTTTTCTGCATGGGTGTTCTTTACAGAAGCTGTATAATTAACAGGATAATTCCTAAAAATGCTTCTAAATAATTTCAGTGTCTTTTCATGTAGACCTTCAAACCACCCTTCTCCAAAACCTGAAGTATTCAAACAGGGTGTGATTTGCTAAATGGGAATTACATCAGGCATCCATGCACAGTGCTGGATCAGGTAACCACAGTTTCTGAAGCTGATATTCAAGTCTGCTAAAATACAACCTCCCATAAAGACAAACTGTTTAGTAAGTGTTTAGCAGGGGGTTGGAGAAAGGCAACACTTTACTTCCCAAGCACCAATATGTTTTTTTTTCTAAGCAGTGTTCTGCTCCTACAAATTGTCCTGCTGCTCTGCAGAACGTTAACAAGTCCAGCCCACGTGCTGTCCGTGAACTTTAAAGGTTAAGCTCTGCACAATTGCTGTTCCCTTGGCTTAATAGTTTTGAACCATTATGAAAGTGAATGACACATTTACTTTTTAAAAAAACAGGTCTAATGCTACAAATAGCAAATGCAGTGAGAAAGCTGGAAGCACACTTGTGTGCATACATTGATTTTGTTCTTGGTATACCATCTCCTCCAGAGTTCCGTTCTTTTAGTTTATTCCTTTCTAGTTGTTCCACTCACTTTCCTGATACTGTCTGGTTTTTACTTTGGAATGTGTTTCCTGCTTGTCCATCCTCCCTCCATGTCCCTGGCTTCTTTCTCAGTGGGATCTTGTTACCATCACTGCTCTTGTTTTCCACTGTCTCTGACAGTGGCTCCTGCTCGCTGCCAGGCCCGATCCAGACATTCTGTCCTTTCTCCTGCTGGCTTTGCCCGCTCTTGTGGAGGCAGGGAAAGGTACTCCATGTGAACTCTTTGACACATTGGGTACCTGGCATCTATGAGAGGTTAAAAAATAAACAAAAGAAAATAAATGAATAACTTGTCTACTCTTTCTTTGGCGCTGCTGAAGCAGTTACCTCATATGGCACTTAGAGGAGAGCAGGGGGTAATTCTGTGCCCTGTACACAGAAGTAGCTGCTCTTTAGTGCCACTAGCAAGGAAACCTTGTAAAGCTTAGCTGCAGTCACCTGCTTGCCTTTTCCCTCTTACTTTCCAGAATATTTGGCAGTAACTCATGACTTCAGGAGAAGGATAATTACATTACCTTACATTACAACTATATTTGATGTAGGTTTTTCTTTAGTAAAAGAAAATCTTGATGTACTGAAACAGTATCCTGTATTTCTAGAGTGATGGGGTGAAATGGACTTCCCTTAAGCTATTCCCATATTCTACAGGAGTTGCTGAACAGAGGATTAATGTCCATATCTATGGAGATCAAAATTTGTACTTTACAGTCTCCCAGGGACTGGAAGTACTTATCACCTGGCTCTAGGATCTGATATGCTATGGAACAAGATTTGCTGCTTAAATTGGCAATTAGTTAGCAATTAGTTATGTAAACGTGGTACTTATCACCTCCATGAAATACATCCAGGTATGTAATCCCTTCAATTCAAATTGAAATACTCAATTCTACTTTGAAAAACACAAGCAGCCTCAGGGTTGAGAATTTGACATGCTTGTTACAAGCACAGCTGCCTTTTCTAAACCCTTTAATGTGTTTAGGAAACTGTTTCCCTTGAACTTTTTTTTTTTTTTTTTTCACCCACAGAAAAATGATGAAAACGGGAATTGCTCTGGTGAAGGGATTGAGTTTCCAACAACCAACTTGTATGAGCTGGAGAGCAGAGTTTTAACAGATCACTGGTCCATACCCTACAAGAGGGAGGAGTCTCTAGGCAAGTGCCTAATTGCATCCACCTACCTGGCAAGACTGGGTAAGTTCCCTTTCACAATTGCACAGATTATCTGTTCAGAGGGTGTTGGGCAGTTGTGTGTTTCACTTTAATCTTGCTGCTGTTTACTTACACCCTGCACAACAATCACATCTCTGGGAAAGTGTTTAACAGTGAACTGTTCTACCCAGTGCTGTAAAAACATCATTGATCTCTTTTCTTTCTCTAAAATGTAATTTGTTTACCTAAGTTTTTTTCAAAAAGTGGCACACATGTTTCTTTATGTTCTAATAATTGTGGGAATTACATCTTTTCAGAGCTAAATTACTGACTCTTTTTTTTTTTATCTTGTGCTGGGTATTTTCCATTCATAAAAGCAAGCTGTCATCTCAATCCCTGCTGTACCATTTTTGTATAAGTGGTTGCTTTTCCCTGGTAAAGTGCTTATATTGCACTAGATCTGAATTTGACTCTTATTCAGTACTTTGGCTGGGGTTAAGAGTGTTAGGGAGGCACCACACCTAACAACTGGTGTATAATGAGAGTACAAGATAGATTTTCAGTCATGCCTGATGGCACACTAAAGGAATGTTGTAATCTCTTGGAAGAATAGAAGTTGTTAAGTGGTTCTGGTTTGCTTCTCTGTTTCCAATCTGTGTTAAAAGGCTGTGCTTTAATTTGGTGTTGGTGGGAGGCTGTGAAGCATCAGTAATGTATGAATTGTAAACTCTGAAGTTTACAAGCTACTTATGGTGCTAATAATGCTTGAAAAACCTGTAAAAGGTATTGGGAAATTAATTCTTAGTTCTGAAAGGCAGGTTCTCTCAAGTCATGCTTTTTGTGGCTTAAAAAGCACGCTAGTTATGAAGGAACAGTGGCACTTTTACTACTGCTAATTTGGGTTGTTGTTCCCTCAAATTTGCAACAAGGTCTCTGAGGTCATCTTAAAAAGTAATATTTTGAATATACTGTTAAAAATCATTCTCTCTTCTGTAAAGGTCTTTCTGATTCTGATGAGAATTGCAAGAGGTTTATGGACAGATGCATGCCTGAGGCATTTAAAAAGGTAAGTAGGTACAGTAGGCCAGTTCAATGTTTGTGTTGTTCATGGTGGAAATAGTCTTTTGCAATCCAGACTTCAGGCAACTACTGAATGGGTTCTTAGATTAAAATCACACTCAAAATATTTTCTGAGATTAAAATCATAGAAATTTAAATTTAAATCATACAAGGTCTCAGTTCTGTAACTCTGGCCAACTTTACCACTTAGTTTTTTTCTTTTTTTTTTTTTCCTTTTTCTTAAATGAAGAGCCCTGTAGTAATTACCAGAGTCCAGAGAGAGGTTTAAAGACCCTTGGATATGGCCACTGGTGGCAAGTTCATGGTCAGATTTCCATTAACTATTCTTTCTGTTATTCCTTCAGAGGGTTGCTAAATTCTTTTCACAATCCACTTAGAATTTTATCTTTCACCTCAGTTCTCAATGCCCAGTGTTTCTCTGGGCTGTTGTGAATTTGCTTTATAGAGTTCCAAAACTAATTGACTTCCCACTATTCCATCCACTTTAGGTACTGCCTGAATTTCCTGCCCAGTATTTAGACCATATGTATAAAAACACATACATACCCTTTAAAAAGTTACTTTGTCCTAGTGTTAAAATACTGAGAATATAACTTCATTTAAGGAAGGCAGAAATTTAAGGGAAATCTTCTTTTTCCATTTAATTATCTGAGTACTAATCTTACATATAATAGTTTTATATCACTTGGGTTTTTTTGCATATGAAATAGACAATGTAGATTGTTCCTCCAATAAGGAGGATAATCTGTAGAAATCTAAGTTCAGATGTGCTGAATTACAATTTGCTGAAATATTTACAAGAAACTCTATTAATGGTACAAAAAGTGATTGTATTTAAGCTATTAAGTTTTTTATCTGCTTCTGTTCAGACCCAGCAGAAATTAAATGAATTTGCAGATGGCAGCCAAGTGTCCTTTATAAACAGCCATGAAACCAGATTTAAGGAACATGTTTCAGTAGGTGGGAGCAGCATTAAATACCTCTTTCTCCTGGTACATGTGCTTTGTTTTCCAATAGAAGCTGCTCAAAAAGTGTGAATTGGTAAATGGTTACCTCAGCTGAATCAGTGCAGCTTTATGACTGCCTGTTTCAAGATTTAATAGTTGTGTGTTCAATCTGCAGACAGATTCATTTCATAGCGGTTGTTCTTTTTAAAGGTTACAATCTCTCCTAGTGCATGCAAATGGAAAACACTTTGACAGATTTTATTTTCTGTCATAAACTGTGATTTAAGGTGTTCTTCTGCAAAATTACAAGTTGAGTTAACTCTTAAGCCATTAGTGCAGAAAGAACATCTGAAAACCACACCAGATAGTGATGAGTGCATTCCAAGGAAACATTTATTCTGAAAAAACAGTTTCAGGAGTTGATAAATTTGTCCTTATTTGTGATTGTGCTCCAACTTTAAAATAATTGCCTTTTTTTTTCCCTGTTAGCTGTTGACATCCAGTGCTGTTCACAAGTGGGGAACCGAAATCCATGAAGGAATCTACAACATGCTCATGCTGCTGGTGGACCTGGTTGCAGAGAGAGTAAAACAAGATCCAATCCCCGTGGGCCTGCTTGGTGTGCTTACAATGGTATTTGACCCTCTGATGCAGTTTCTAATATCTGGGTATTTGGCATTTAGTATTTATGCAGCTGATGCTTTTTCCAGCTGTTTAAGTTGTAGTTCCTTGTCTTAAAATCTGCAGCCATTGCTTGCTGCAGGTATTTTACATCCAGTATGCAATGCAAAGGAGTGGGTGCTGTTCAAAACTTCTGAAAACTAGCAGTTTAAAAAAATACATCACATTTTTGTCACTTTGCTGTTTGTTTTTTAAAACTGATGCTTTGAGTTCAGTTCTCTGTTTTATGGACCTCTGGCTCACATGGTTATTGGATATTGTCTGTACAGAATAAAGGCTTCAAAATGCTTTATATGTTGAGAACTGAGAGGCAGGGGCAGGGGGCTTGTATTCAGCTTTATTTTTTGCTAGATTTTAACTGACAGCCAGGAGAATGGTCAGCTAAAACAATTACCAAGATAAGTTTTGAAAGTGGCATAAGGCACCTGTTCATTGCCATGGGCTTTTCTTTGAAGGCATTTAATCCCGACAATGAATATCATTTCAAGAACCGAATGAAGGTGTGCCAGAGAAACTGGGCAGAAGTCTTTGGGGAGGGCAACATGCATGCTGTCTCACCCATATCCACTTTTCAGAAGGTAAGCATGGCCATGCCCTAAAAACTAATTCTAGGGTGGATGTCTTTGTCTCAGATAAGATTATTTGTTTAGTAGGTATTTGAAGACAAAGTTTAAATATATTACCAAGAATTACTGCAAATAGATGTGCAGTGTGTGTTTGTCTGTAGACATTAATTTGTGCTCTCAAATTGTTCCAATTCTCTGTTAGAGGCTGCATTTAGAAATGGGTGAACTTTCATGTCTAAAGTAGCACAACAATCTGTGTTTTGCTTTAGACATGAAGCACACAACAGGTGGATCTGTGTATTTAAGGACTGACATCTGTTTGGTTGTTGAGTGTGAAATGACCAGGATAACTCCAAGTGTCTAGTTCTAGTAGAGAATTCAGGCTTTTCTGACAGCCAAGGATAAAATATCTTCAACTAAAACACACTGGCATGGAGGCAGTTTTTGAGGTTTGCACAGTCTTGTCACAGTTGTTCCAGATGGGTGGGTCCAAAACAGCATCAGTGGAGTTGATTTCTCCTTCAGGAAACAAGTTTGTGGCCGTAGAAAGAAAATTCTACATCGGCTGCTTTGGGGAAGTAATGTTCCACACTGCTCCAGTGCTATAAATACAGTTGCTTGTGAGTCAGCAGCCACAATGTGATCTGTTGCCACAGCACATGGGCAGTGATGTCAGGCAGAGTCCAAAACAGGATGATGTTCATGAGAACCAACCAGAGCTCCAGCTACACTTAATACAGGAGGTGTTACAAACACTGTTTTATTTGTGTAATAGTGCATCCATTTGAGGCGTGGGTTGATGGGCTGAACGTGTGTCCAAATGTCTGTTTCAGAAGACAAATGTTAGCATTGATGTTGCAGCTGCTAATTTCTTCCTATTCTTATTGTTCAAGGAACCTCATGGGTGGCTGGTGGATCTGGTAAACAGGGTAGGTGAATGTAAACCAGAATTGTTGTTTGTCACTTGAATTCATTGGTCTTCAGGGGTAATTTCTTCTCCCTCCCTCACCTTGCCCTTGTTTTTTCACTCGTCACTTTTCTGACAACCACAAAAAATTAGTGTGAGATTTTAATCCTGCCTTGTAAAATGTAGCTTGTTGAGTTGCTGCCTTCTCCCTTGAGCACCTTTATCCTAATTTGGTATCTATGACTAGAGGAATTCGAGAGCCCAGCTGAGGCTGCAATCAAAGGTCCCCCAGGCAAAACTGCCAGTCCAGTCAGCTGTTGTTGTATGTGGACTACCTTTCTTCTCTGTGTCCATTTTTACTCAAGGCAGAGTTTCTAGCTTGATGCTTACCCTGCTATTGTGAGTAATTGCATTGCATTCCCCAGTGCGCCCCTGCATTCCCATGAAAATATCAAGCTTTGTTTGGATGGGATGTTCCATGGTAAAGGACACTTGTTGGCATCTCAGGAACTGTCAGTGGAATATTTTCTATAATCTCTTATTTACAAGATAAAATACTGTAGTTCACTGTGTAATACTGATTATTTTATTTCAGTTTGCAGAGTTGGGTGGATTTTCAGCAATTCAGTCCAAACTCAATTCTGAAGATATTGAACTTGGGGTAAGTCCATCTTCTGTCATGAGACTTCTCCCTTTCCATTTTACCTTTCATGTAGAACCAGCAGTGTCCTTTTTGGCAGTGCTTTCACCTTTTCTTTGGTACCAGAGCAGCACTCCCACAGAGCCCTGGAGAACTGCTGTCAGGCTGGAAGTCAAATGAGGTTGTACATAGGAATCCTGACTGAAGAGCAATTAAGACTTCACAGAGAAGAGGAGAAATTAGTGTACCTTGCTGCTAGCATTCAGCCTTCTGGTTAGACATCAATCAAAGTAGTTTTGTTGTATGTTCACCAGTATGTCCCTGGTTTTCTGTTTACTGCACCCATAGCTGCATTTAGCTGCAAGCGAATTGACTTCTGTCATTTATTGTAGAAATCACTGTTAAGGAAAAAAATCCTTAGGAAGACAGACAATGTCTAATCCTAAACAACTTTTCAAGAGCAATGTCTTAAAACTGACTGATTCAGCAGAGCTAAGCTATTTTTGGTGATCCTAACCTATATTCAGGAGACTTCCAATTCTTGCAAGCTTTGGAGATGAGGAGGCTAAAGGAAAACTGTCATCTGGAACCTTGTGTCCCAGTATAAAATCAGTCTGCTTCCAGTGACATGCCACTTGGAGGGAATTCAACATTTTTTTCTTGGGGTATTGATATTTTCTGCTTTGTATTGAGATAGGTTCATATGTGAGCTTGACAGAAGAATAAGGAAAGCCTTGATATACATGCCAGCTCTGTAATAGAAACTTTGACTTGACTTTGTTTAATGATTAATAACTGCTTGCTTAGGAAGGAAATCTGGGTCAGCATCACTTAATGTGGGCCTTGGATTGCACTGCTGCACACTCAGTTCCACCATTCTTGATCCAGTGTGAAAAGAAACTGATTTTGATATTATTTATTGGCAAACAAATGCTTTTATACATTTAATTTCTTGACGATAGATACCACTTTAAAATCATGCATTGAAGAGATCTTGACATGTATATGACACATTTACAAAAGCTTCCTCCCACGTATTGCTTTGGGAAAGAAATTTGCCATATGGCTTTAACCTTAAATTTTGCATTCACACTTTTGATTGCTGTAGAGAGCAAGCAAAATGTGATATGTTCCTTTCCGTCTGTTTATTTCTGTGACTGAAACAGGATCTGTCAGAGAACACTGAACAGAGTGATGAGAGGACCAAGATTAGTGAAAACTGGGAAGGCATTTTTTTATTTCAGACAAAAATATATAACACATACTGTATGCCATATATAAAACATAGCACATACTCTACTGCGTGCCATAGAGTAAATCTTTCTTAAACCATGTGTTGTTGTAAAGGACTTGCACACCAAAAACAATCATAGCAAGGGACTGGGAATACATAATATAAATGATACTTGTTCATCTTCATTTGCCTTTTAATCTATAGATTACTATGGAAAGATTCCTTAAATGTGCACCTAAATACTTGCTGTCTTTCTTTCAGGCAATCTCTGCGTTAGTTCAACCATTTGGAGTTTGTGCAGAGTATCTTAACTCTTCTGTAGTACAGGTAAAATGTCTTTGTTATGACTTGTTAAGAGGACTGAAAATTAATTTCCAACTGTGTTGGTGTGAAACTGGTGACTAATTTGAAAAGCCTTCAAACCTCACGTTGCAGAAAGTACAAGAACCATTTTGAGCACGCTGAGGTGATGAGTAAAGGGCTCAGACAATGTTCAGATTCATTTTCCAAGCAATTATCTGTAGTCATGTATCTACATCTGCAGCAGTGAGAAACTTTACCGCTGCTATTAGTAAGCTGCAGCAGTAGAAGCCATGTGGGGAAAGAATCCAGCCCGAAGGATGAATTTTGCTTTCAGTTTAACTTTCTGGCTGAGATGAAGGACATGGATGGGAGAGTTTACACTGCAAAAATTGTGGTACAGGAAAAAAATTCACCAGGATCTTTTTGTGTGTGCAAACATACTCCAGGCTTCACTCCTGCCCTCACCACCAAGAACTGTTGACTTAAGTGACTGAAAGACTTTATTTGAAGAGGATGTAGTTTAGAAGCCCCTGGGAGTAAGAGAGACACATGCACCTAATAACTGATGTGTTTTTAGAGGTCAATTGGTCTGTCTGTTTTTGCCAACCTGCATTACAGTGGTCTGAAATGGGTTCTTACTCTAATTGTTTTTTATTTTCCTGGGCATAGCTACCAGGATAGCTTTATCTTTGTTGTAGGTGTTGCTTTATCTCTAAGGTAGTGGTGAGCTTTCAGCTAAGTATTTCCTTTTGCTGCAGTCACGTCTTTTGAGTAATACAGTTGATTTCAGGAAGCATTAAAATGATTGTCATGCCTTTTCTCACGTTCTTTAGCCCATGCTGGATCCAGTCATTCATAAAATGATTAAATATGTACAGAATGTAGAAGAGAAGGACTTGAAAGACAAGGTAATGTTTTACATATTAAATATTTAGGAAGAACTTCCTGCGTGTCTTGGAAATGCTGTCAGTGTAAATTAGAACAATAGCTTTCTTCTCACTGGCAGGAATACAGCTTGTTCTGAATTCTGACTGAATGACATAATGAAAATGCATTTATCCACTTCCATTCAATACCCTTTTCAGTAAATATCTGGTTTATGACCCTTTCTTAAATATTTTTCTGCTGTTGCTATCAGATTTTTGGTTTTGTTGGTCCCCTTGTGCAGCATGCTGAATGCTCACTTCTCTGACTCAAAGATATTTACTGTCTTGCAGTCTGCTAAATTTATGTTGCTGTTGCAATAGCTATTTGCTTCTGAGAATTTGGTAGTAAAGTGTCTGTGTAACTTGTGGCTACTTCCTGCATTACCCTGAATTTGGCATTCAGTTCTATTAAATTGTGTTGACTTTTTGCTTAGTTATAAATTGTTAATTTTAAACAAGAAAGTATTCGTAGACTGTTGAACCAAAGGAGAGCAATTTACCAAATCTGAAGCTTTAACCAGAAGTTTCATTATCTTAAAATTTCTACTGTACAAGCAATACTTTCATATGTACCAGGTACTGTGTTTTGATTAAGCAGTCTGTTTGGTCACTAAACCTACTCTTTGTGAGTCACTGACATCCATAGCAGAATAGCAAAAATACCAATGCCTCTGTTTGTCCCTTTTTTGTTGTTTTGTTTCAAACAGAGGCTGGTGAGTATCCCTGAGCTCCTGTCTGGGATCAAACTGCTGTGTATGCGCTTCCAGCCTGACCTGGTCACGGCGGTCGATGACTTGCGGCTGGACATTCTGCTGCGCATGTTGAAATCCCCCCACTTCAGTGCAAAAATGAATTCCCTCAAAGAGGTAGGTTGGCTTTTTGTCTGGCTCTGTGTGTGCACGTGAGCGTGGGTTTGGATAGGATGGGTTGTTAATAAACCACTGAAACCACTGCCTTAAGAAAAGAGGTGGTGCAATATCTCCTTGCAAGTTGTGTTGCCTTAGCAAAAGCTCGGTTCAAAATAAACACCAAAACAAGTTAATGTAGCAGGAGTTGTTTATAGCATTAGTAGCCACTGCAAGGCTTCCCAGTTAGACACAGTTTGAGAAGTGAACTATTGTAAGAAATGCAATTTTAGATTGATTTATAAGCAGTGGTCTATGTTATTCATTGAATATTCACTCAGGGATAATACTGAGCATCCTGAGGTATATCCCATTTTTCTTGTTTCACTTAGAGGAAACAGAAAAAAAACCAAATGGGACTTAAAATCTATATTGATGTCTCAGTCCACTCATATCAGGGCATTGCACTACATAATTGTAGTATTTTATATTGTATTTTTTATTACAGTTGTATGTAGACACTGTAGTGTTTCAGAGTCCATCTTTGCTGCTTTTTTCCTTCTCTATTTATGAGAATATTGAGATGTTAAACCTCATTGATGTTTGGTTCTTAATCATAAATGCTGTGTATCCGTGGTGAATTTGTAGAAGTGCAGCTTTTGAAGATTTTAGCAGAAATGTGCTTTTTCTCCCTCGAGTGAGGAGCCTGTATCAGTTCAGTGTTGGATAAAAAGTAGGACACTGATTTGAGTGTAACAAGCAGAAGCCTGAGATAACCTACTTCTGGCATATCTGTAGAAAGATACCTGGCAGTACAGGCCAGCTTTTCTATGTCAGACTAAGATTCTGCTGCATGAGAGACTGGTGACATGGTGTTTCTGGTTAGGAATTTGCCTTTAAACAACTTACTAAAAAGCAAAAATGACAACTTAAAAAGCCAACACCCTGCAAAAAACAATCAACCCAAAAAATCCCAAACACCTTCTGTACTCAAAATATTGCAGGATTCACACTTAAGCTTCATCATGAGCTTTTTTTAATAGATTTCATTCTCTCTGTGTGTGATGCAGGTGGGAATTTTTTGTTAAAATCTTACATTTTGCAATTTTTAGGTGACAAAATTAATAGAAGACAGCACTGTGTCCAAGTCAGTGAAGAATGCAATAGACACAGACCGACTGCTGAATTGGCTCGTGGAGAATTCAGTCCTGTCAATTGCTCTGGAAGGTAAGAACTCTCACAAAGCCTTTTGGCACATGCTTTA
Source organism: Geospiza fortis (assembly GCF_000277835.1). Classification (NCBI taxonomy): domain Eukaryota; kingdom Metazoa; phylum Chordata; class Aves; order Passeriformes; family Thraupidae; genus Geospiza; species Geospiza fortis. The sequence continues at coordinate 2,532,932 of NW_005054345.1, read as the reverse complement.
AACGACTTAAATTTAAAAATCTCATCTCTCCCTTTCAATACACTTTAATGAGCACTATTAACCAAAGAGCTCAAGCTTTTTGTTGTCTCCAAAATTAAGTAAAATCCTGCAAATTCTGTAACTATCATCTAGTCCTCTGTTTGACATCTGTGCAGATGTCTTCTGCTGTCCTTGGGGTTTTTTACTCAAAGTTTGTATATTGTTAGCCTCTAAAAAAGAGAGAAAAGAGGTGTTTTTCTCCTCAAGTAGTAACATTCTGTAGGAGTACTATCAGATGTATGAAGCAAAAGAAAATAAAAATGGAAACAGCCTTGTTCTTTTTCTTTGTACTGATACTTGTCTGTAACAGTACAGAAAGACCTTCCAAATGAAGATAGCTTTGTTCTGTCTTTTAAAATAATTAGTTCTTTTATATAAAATTAATGTATTTAATATTGTTTGAAATGCATTCATTGAGTTGTCTTTCTTTGTTTCACAGGTAATATAGACCAAGCACAATACTGTGATCGTATAAAGGGAATTATTGAACTGCTGGGCAGCAAATTATCTTTAGATGAGCTCACTAAAATTTGGAGAATTCAGGTAAGCAATCAAGACTAGGCAGGTGCTTTTAGACTGTCTTACAAACAAACATTCAAATGAAGGGATTTTTTAAAATAATCTGTACATCTCTATTGCAATGTGGAGGTGTTAAGATTTTAGCAGTATAATTAATGCAAAGACTTCCTTCCACTTCTTCCTTTACCATGTAAAATCAATTGTTGTGGCAATTTCTTGTATCACAGCTGCTGAATCCTGTGATGAAGTTCAGTTCTTTGCAACAAGTGTTAAGGGACTGCAAAAGTATTTGACTGGGCATAAGAGGTTGTCAGCCTGAAACAGGTGACAGGAATATTTGTCTAGACCAAACTAAGATATTAGTGTTTGTGGCTGGAGGTATGGATTTAAAGTCAGAGTGTGATTTTAAAGAGAGTGGGCTCCATTCTTATTTACCTTCCTGTACAGGCATATAATTGACTGAAAAGTCATCTTTTGGCCTTCACTTTAAAGATATTCAATTTATTACTGTGTGGGGAAGGTGGTTTGAGTGTTTATGTAAGTGACACATGGAAACTTTGACAAGAAACTAATCTTCCACTGCAGGAAATGGTTTTCTTCTCTGTGCAAATGTTGATATTTTAGACTAAACTCATTGAACACTGTCAGGTCTGCAGTTTGTGTGGCATGGTAGCAAGTCTTTAATGCTTAACAAAGTTGAAATGTGATTCTAGCTCCCTCACTTTTATTCTTTAATAAAAAGCAATACTTCCTCCCCCTCTCTGGCTGTTGTTACCATGGTGCTCCCATGCATGTGGGAGGAGATTTTGTATTGCTCATTTTTGAGTAAAGCCTGGAAGAGTTTCAAAGATTCAACACCTCACACGTGAACCTCACCAAGCAATAGAAAAGGTGATGTTTGTACTGCTGCCACTGCAGCAGCTTAAAGCTGCTGTAATGATGGCAGACAAGTAGTTTCCTGCTTCAGAATTAATTCCAAAGACTTCTCAGCCAGGGAAATGAGGAGCACAGACAGTTTACTCTGAACTTGTGTTTCTACCATGTCAAAAGCTGCTACTACTGTGAATAATGCTAGGATAATGCTTACATGAAGGTTTTTCTCTGGCTTGTTTGGGTTGAAGACCTACCTTCTTGTGTTTTCCTCCTTTTCAGTCGGGACAATCCTCCACTGTGATTGAGAACATACACACCATTATTGCTGCAGCTGCTGTGAAGTTTAGCTCTGACCAGCTCAATCATTTATTTGTTCTAATCCAAAAGGTAAGTTTTCACATGAATTTACATTCCTTAGGAAGAGGATTGATGAGATGTGCTTGTGTAGCCAGCCTACTGAAAGGCAAATGGCTTGAATACATTTGTATTTTCTATATCAATGTAAAATTTGCTATTAAAAACCACTTAACTTTTATGTTAACCCAGAAGCCTAATCTGCTACTGTTTTGCTAATTGACTTGGATTTTAAGTACATTAGATAGCCAGTCCTAAGGGACTTAAAGTGAGATTTTATTATTATATTTAATCCCTAATGGTATTTGAAAAAGAGTTGAGAAAATTAGTGCTGTAACTCCCAGCAACAGAAATAAGGAAATACTTACGGTGGAAACATACTTGTTTGTATTTTGATTTTCCTGCAGTAAATCAATTGTGCATTATATTTTTGTGTACACTTGAGATGTAACAACCTGATAAGATGCTCTAACATTGATTTCTTTGCTGTGCAGAGCTGGGAGACAGAGAGTGACCGAGTGAGGCAGAAGCTGCTGAGCCTCATTGGGCGCATTGGCCGAGAAGCACGAGTGGAAACAACCACTGGCAAGGCAAGGGGATGGTTTTCCTTTGGATTTTTGATTTATTAAATGTAGAGTTGCTAGGCTCTGTACTTCCTAGGTCCTGACTATCCTTGCCCTTCTTCCTGCAGGTTCTGGAGGTACTTTGGGAGCTGGCTCATCTTCCAACGTTACCGTGTAGTCTTATCCAGCAGGCCTTGGAGGAACACCTGACAATCCTCAGTGATGCTTATGCAGTGAAAGAGGCAATCAAAAGGAGCTACATCATCAAGTGCATAGAGGATATCAAGAGGGTTGGTTTATTATTTTGTCTCTTCCAAAATGAAATCTTATCTAGCCTCGATGTTGCCCTTTTCTTTCAAGATGCACAAATTGTGTGTCCCATCTGTAAGTTCTTACCTTGGGGAGTCCTCGAGAGGGGTAGGCTTTGTGTGAGCCACTTTGTTGATCTTGAGACTCATAGTAAGTCTCTTGCCTTTGTTTTAAGCAAATTTTCAGCCCAAGGAGTGATCAGTTTATGGGAAACTGCCAGGATGGGCCCAAGGTTAGAATTTGCAAATGGAACCACTGTAAAGGTATGTCAGTATTTTAACTGTCCCTTTCATGTGAAAGCCTAGATTAGTTTATTTTGAGTAAAGCATGTGTTCTGGCATGACCATTAAGTCTCAAAATGCAAATCAATATTTCAATTGTAGTAGTTTTGTATTTTAGTAAAATACTTAACTCTTTTCCTGTAACATAAAGAAGCCATTCCCAAAGCTGCCTGTACTCTTTCCTGGCAGCAGCAGAGATGTGCATGGCTTAAAAGACTGCATATATTCTTTCC
>NW_005054345.1:2489198-2529739 GCF_000277835.1 Geospiza fortis | reverse complement strand
CTCTTGTCTTCTTTTTTCAGTCTGAAATATGCTGTAAATAAAGAAAAAGGCTTGTTTTGTTTTGGTTTTTTTTGTTCATTTCTTTAATGAAAAATTAGGTTTTGTCTGTGTTACAGCATCTGTAGAGTATTTTAGATATTTAGGAGGTATTGTATGTTGGTTCTTGATATTGATCACACTTCTGTGTGTGTTCATGAATATGAATTTTAAATCTTAGGTTCTCAATATCCGTGAAAGTTGTAGGTTTTTTTTTTTTTATTTTCTCTTATACTTCCTTTATCTCATTCCTTTTAATTATATTCTGGCAAGGGCTTTTACATAGGTGCTGCAGTGGGAAGCATTAACAAAAGCTGTGATTGTAAACTAGAAGGGATTGGGGTAAGCATACAGCAGACTTCTAAAATACATGGTGTTCTTATTTCCCTTCATTAGGGAAATGAAGACATAAACTAGGAGGGAATGTAATGTCAAGGCAGCTTTCTAAAATTTGTGAGGGAGTCTTCAGTGGAGAGCTCTGTTATGGTTAGGTTCCTTCAGCCTCTCTGAGTGTGTAGGTGGTATTTGGGTGTTGTCAGTGTTTAAACCAGACATCACTTCTCTGAACAAGCAACCTCAGTGCTGGTCTGTGTGGTCAAACTTTACAGAAAATGAAGCCTCCCAGAAAAGTGATGAGCAGTTCTAAAAATGAGGTAGGAGGGCTATTCTTTGTAGGATCTCTTTCAAAATGCAGCTTAAGTATCCTTTGCTTCCTATCTGGGAGCTGCTTGCAGCACCAATCAGAAATTTCTTGTCTCTTAAGCCTCAGTAGTATTTGAAGTGCTTTCTTCTATTGCTCTTCCTTTAGCAGTAAGTAACATCATTTGACTGGATTTGCCCTTTTGTGCCCTTTTAGACCTGTTTAATCTCCCATAATTGAGGAAGGTGGTGGTTGTCATCTCTCCCTGGTGCAACTGAGCTCTTTTTGGCTACTTAATTTGCATGTTCTCTAGCAAGGAGCTGGCACTTTGGGCTTAATAAAAGGGTTAGCAAAATGGCATATGTGTGTATCAAGGGACTTCTTGTACAAAGTGAAGAAGGGCACTTAGAGTGTGTTTGAAAAGAGAGCAGGAACAAGTATCTGAAGCCAGCAGAGGTGGTAGCTGTTCTTTTGAAACAGCAGCCTTAACAGATATCATTAGGCTTCCAGGAGTCTGAGAGGAAGGTTAATCTGTTGTTGAGCATGTACCAGATGTGTAATTGTTTTTACCTTTCCTGCTGCCAGTCGTCCCAGCACAATAATCCTCAGTTTGTGTGGGTGGTGCCAGCCCTGCGTCAGCTCCACGAAATCACGCGTTCGTTTATTAAGCAGACTTACCAAAAACAAGACAAGGTAAGGCTATATGCTTGCAAGGTTGTTGAAACTTTTGTTGTGTCTGTGTAGCTCAGCCAAACATGGAAGTTTGAATTTAGGAAATAAAAAATAAATCAGCTAATAAACAATTTTAAAAGTAGTTTAGTGATGTAGCATAAACAAGCTGTTGGAGTAGAGGTGCTGTGCTGTCCCTTTGTGAGTGTGTGTTTGTGTATGTATAAATCTGTTTGCTGTGTCAGGACTAATTTGTTTTATTCTCAGCTTTTTGTAGAATAATTAACAGGCATGTTCGTGTTAAGAAATGAACAATGGCTAATGTTTAGACCAACTGCTTTGTAATTGAATTGACATTGACTCTTGGAAAACAGACTAAACTACCAGCAATCATGTGTGCGGTAGAGTGGCTGTGTGGAGGTGTGGGACTTTGCAATCTGCAGCACTTGTATTTCAGCACAAGCTGAAAACACCAACATTAGGGGGGTTGGGTGCTTGGAAAGAGAACAGCTGACTCTGAGTGGGGGTACATGACTCCTTCTGGTAAGAGATGTGTGTCTGTAGAAGAGCAAATTGCTGTATGCACATCCCTGTTTAACTATCGTTTTAAAACCATCTTTTCGCTCTTTTCTTTTATTGACAAGAGCATTATTCAAGATTTAAAGAAAAACTTTGAAATAGTGAAGTTGGTGACAGGAAGCTTGATATCCTGTCACCGTTTGGCTGCATCTGTGGCAGGCCCAGGAGGGCTGGTGGGAGCAACACTGGTGGATGGACGATACACTTACCGGGAGGTACCGCATTTCTTTACCTTCTTGTTTCATTTTTGAAATTCACTGGTGAATAATTATTTATAGTTCTACTAGTTATATATGAAAGCTTGTTGTACCCTTGTTATTATATAGAATAAAGCTATGTAAACATGACACAAAATTACAAAATTCCTCAGCAAAATCTTTACCTGGTGAAAAGTACATCTCCCCATCCTAGGATCTGTTGTTGCCAAGGCTGTGCAGCTTCCAGCTTCTTCACCAGCTTTAGTTCCTGGTAGAGGTGATACCCTTGAGTGTGTTGTGAAGCTCTTAGTACATGCAACAGATTTGCTAAGTAGCACATAGAAGGCACACATACAAATAGCAGTTTGTTACTAATCCTTTGATAATTATTTTTTCCACGCTAGTTTTGATTTAGTGTCAAATAATGTCACCACCAGCAGCAAAGTAAGAGCAAATCCAAGGAGACTTCAGTGTTTGTTTTTAGAAAGGTAGCCACAAAGTATGTTTAAAATAGAAATAAATCTCACAAATAGTTTCTGTTTCTAGGCTTTTCAAAGTGTACTGTTGTTTGACAACTAAATTTGAAAAAAAAAAAAAGAATGTTCAGAGTACTTGTTTCAGAGACAAAAGTCTTAAGCTTGAGTTTTTGTTTCCTCTTTCTCAGTATTTGGAGGCACATCTAAAATTTTTGGCATTTTTTCTGCAAGAAGCCACCCTTTATTTGGGCTGGAATCGTGCCAGGGAGATCTGGGAATGCCTTGTAACTGGCCAAGATGTTTGTGAGTTGGACCGAGAGGTAAGAAAAACTTGAAAAGTTGGTTTCTGTGGTTGCAGAAGGAATTTTAATGGATCATGAGCAGCATGTGTGTTTGTTGAGACATGTGGAGTGTAAGTAACAAACACATACTGGTCATGCAGTTTATGCTTTGTGTAGGCTACAGCAACCACTGTTAGGAGTTCACTTATGGCCAGGATGCTCTTTTAACATTGACAAACATTTAATTTTTTTTGTTAACATTTAACAAAATTTTACTGGAAGAGGGACAATGGCTGGGAGATTAGTTGAAGATGCTGCTTTGAAAAGGGGTATCTGGAGGTTGGTGCAGACACAAGGATACATTCATTATTTAAGTGAAAAATGACTATGAGGTACCCTAAAGCTGCAATGCAGCCTCTATAACGTGTGAGGTTGCCATGAGATGAGATTCTGAACCTCTTGCTGTAGATAAAACTTCTGCAAGATGAGTTACTGTGGTATCTGACATAGTTTGCTGTATAAAACTAAAATATTTGATGTGACAATGGGGTAAAACTTATGTCTGCCTTTCATTCACAGATGTGCTTTGAGTGGTTTACAAAAGGGCAGCACGATCTGGAGAGTGATGTGCAGCAACAGCTCTTCAAAGAGAAAATTCTTAAACTGGAATCATATGAAATTACTATGAATGGTAAGAAAATGGATTTGGTGAACAGATTTGAAGTTGCAATATATACCAGAAATTTACTTCCTAAGCCTTCAAATCAAACATCTAACCAGCTGTACAAATCAATGCAATAAAGGGATCTATCATTTTGAGCTTTTAGATGGAAAAGTTCATCTCCTGTATTTGATAACTGCTTTTTAAACAGAGAAACTAAGCCTGACCAGCATAAAAAATCTGCACCTTTCTTCATTTTCAGGTTTTAGTTTATTTAAAACGTTCTTTGAAAATGTGAACCTGTGTGACCATCGGCTGAAGAGGCAAGGAACTCAGCTGGTGAGTTTGTTCTGGCAAGTTTGTTCCTGTGTCCTACCTGTGTCCTCTTAGGGACAGGAGGAGGTGAGACAAGGATTGGGTAGCAACTGTTTGACATGGTCATGTTTGTATTAAGGACCAGAATGTCCTTGTTGCATTAATATTGTTAAATTCTGAAGCTAAAATTTTGACAATTCCAGCAGTTAAAATTCAGCAATTGAAAGCTGGAAGCTGGTTTGTAGCTTGTAAAACTTTGCAGGAGGAAGGGCTGAACTATTTTTTGAAAATAGTAATGGATTCTAGTGTGCAATTTTTTTCTTCTCCCAGCAGTGAAAGTCTTTTTTAAAATTATTTTTTATTTTTCTTGTTTGCATGGGAGTTAGACTTATGATATTTAAATTCTAACCTACTGTAATTTTTAACTCTGATCCTTCAGTGGTTTTGTTAAATTAATGGTTATATGTTAAGTAGTTTTCTGTAGGCATTTTAGATCTTTATCACAGAGAACTTACTTCAAATGCAGAATTTTTTGCCAAGTATCATAGCAGGTTTTGTGATGGTTTATTGTGTGGTTAGTTATCATGTTGACTTCTTTGAAACTAATTCCATTCTAGATTAAATTTTTCCACACTTTTAAATTTTTTAATTTTTCAGTTGGCTTGACTGAGATTGTTCTTTGGAATTTGTTTATCCATCAGTAAACATTTTTTTTTCTTGTATAAATACACAAATGTGCAGCAGTTGGTTTAACTTTGCACAGTACCAAAGTTTGGCAGCATGTTGGAAAAGAAAATTTTTAAGTTTTAATCAAAAGATGCTTTTCCAACACTTTTGTCCCTGTGGTTCTTTTGTAAGAAATCCAGTCATGTTTTACGGTTGTTCTTCCTTGTGTAGAGCGTAGAAAAACTGGAATTAATAGGAATGGATTTCATTTGGAAGATTGCAATGGAGTCACCAGATGAAGAAATTGCCAATGAAGCTATTCAACTGATAATAAATTACAGCTATATTAATCTAACTCCCAGATTGAAAAAGGTAGGCATATATTTGTACATAAATGTCCTATGACATTCATAAAGTCTTGATACTTTGCATGTTCAGCTATGTGATTTGTTAGGTTCTGTCAGTTTATGAGTAACTCCTCTGATTTTAATGTAAGTTCTAATTAATTTGTACATTTTATCTTTAGGATTCAGTTTCCCTGCACAAGAAATTCATTGCTGATTGCTACACACGATTAGAGGTAAAGGACAAATTTTAATTATTCTCGTGCCTACATCTTTCTGGTTATATTTCTTAGAATAAGAACACTTGTCTATGATAATTCCATTTAAAGAAAAATATTCTTTCCACAAATATTTTTTGTCCTCTGAGCTTTCCAGGCCATCCTGACTGTCTCTTGCTCTGGTCTGTGTTGCAGGCAGCCAGCTCCGCGCTCGGCGGTCCAACATTAACACACGCTGTCACCAGAGCTACAAAAATGCTCACAGCAACTGCCATGCCTACGGTGGCAACATCAGTTCAGTCTCCTTACAGGTAGGCCAGCCTCTCAAGGAATAAAGAAGGAAATAGACATTTGCTCCCAGCTGCTTCCCACAAGATTTCGAGTGCTAATTAAAAATCTCAGTAATTGGTAGTTGTACATTCTGATGGTTCCTCAACTGAATATTCCAATTGCTATGCAATAGGCGTTCCAGAGATTTTTGAAAAAAACTGTGTTTAAAAATGAAACAACAAGGAAACAAAGAAAACCAAAGCCAAATAGATATTAAAAAACCCCAAAACAACGGGTCAAAACCAAAAAAAAACACCCTGCCTCCAGCCCCCCAGAAATCAAAACCAAACAACCGAAACAAAACAAAAATCCCTACAGGTTATTACCAGCCTATTAATCATGTAATATTTCTGAGGCAGTGGGTGTGGTTCTTCTTAAATTAGGAGAGAAAAGGTTGTTTTTTCCACCTCAAGCTTAATTTAGTCATACCTGAATATGTGTAACTTAAATATAGGAGCATAGGGTGGGACCATTAGAAACATTAATCTTCCTCTGAAGCTGGCAGCATCTCAAGCAGTACAACATGAGCCTCTTTTCCTAGTTCATTTCTGCTGAATTAACTCCAAGTTTAAGGAGGTGCCTTTAAAACCAGACAATTCAGGGTAGTTACCCGTGGGCGTTGGAAATGAATCTGCGAGACAAGTTACTCTTGTTTTCAATGTTTATCTTTAGGTCAACTAAACTTGTAATAATTGAGAGACTGCTGCTGTTGGCAGAGCGTTATGTGATAACAATAGAGGTAAGATGTTTCATCTCCTACTAGGCAAGGCTAAGAACACAACTTCCAATTTTATTAAAAACCAGTAAAAGTTATTTAAACATGCAATCCTAGTTACCCACCATCACAGAAATGGCTTTGTTTTCAAGAGTGATGTTTACTGTCATCCTTCTCTTCCTGTAGGACCTTTACTCTGTTCCCAGAACTATTCTACCTCATGGTGCCTCTTTCCATGGACATCTTTTAACCCTTAATGTTACATATGAGTCTACCAAAGATACCTTCACCATAGAGGTAGGTGTGCCCAGCTTATGTGTGCCATGGACTGTTGGTTATGTAGCCACTCTTGGTGGGTTTTATGCCTGGACTGAATAGAGTAACATGGTTATAAAGATTCCAGTCAGCTTGAAAACTCTTCTTGAAAATGTTAAAAATATGTATATGGAAGTGTCCTGTGGACCAAATGTATTTTGATCATTAAATTCCAGGACGGGAAAGATAAGTTTTTTGCTCACTGTGGGTGTTGGAGCATTTCTGTCCTGTCCTATCCTGACACTCTTACAAAAAATACTTTTACCACCCTCTGCAGGAAGACTCTTTCAGAAGATTTTAATTTTTCTTGGCATTTACTGCTCGAGCAGACTTACTGAACCAGTGTTGTTTAATTTCACAGGCTCATAGCAATGAAACTGTAGGAAGTGTCAGGTGGAAGATAGCAAAGATGTTGAATTCACCTGTGGAAAATATACAGATATTTGCCAATGACAGCCTGGTATGTTAACTGCAAATAAGTCCCATTCTTTATGAAATTGTGTCTTTCCCAGAACTAAACAATAAATATTTTCTTGCAGCTAACAGTAAACAAAGATCAGAAACTACTCCATCAGCTGGGCTTCTCTGATGAACAAATCCTTACAGTAAAAACATCAGGCAGTGGGACTCCATCAGGGAGCTCTGCAGATTCCTCAACCAGCTCCAGCAACAGCAGCAGTGTATTTAGTTCATCCTATGCAATGGAACAGGTACAATATGACCTGAAGCCTTTCCTCAGATTTTTCCTGAAGCAGGGATAGATGGGGAAGAGAGTAGGAGCTCCAGTAACATCTTCCAATCTTTGGTAATCTGGTTTTGCTTTCAAACTGCAATTGAAACAAATTATCTGAATACACAACTGCCTTGAGCATGCAGGTTGGATTTTATAATCTGTACCCTGTCACCTATGGTAGCCTGCTTGGTGTTTATTCATCTCTGCAGGGACTTTTAAACAAATAGGACCCATCTGGTTTAATTTTGAGACTGTGTATTTGTTGAGGGTACAGATTTCCACATTTTCACTACTAAAAAGCTGCAGTAAAAGTGAAAGTAAAGTAAACTAAGAAGCATCAACTGGCATGTTCAGAGCGCTCTTGATCTACTTTGTATTTTGCTTTTCATAACAGCTGACTTCAAAAATAGACTGTTAAAAGGGAAATGAAATTATGTAAATGTTATCTCAGCCTAGAAAGTGGCTGGGATTTCTGTGGTCAGGCTGGCATCTGGGCCATTTTGCTTCAGTGAAGAGCTTTGTTAAATTTACATGTACCAGAGAAGTGAGAAAAAGACCTTTGTATTTCTGCTCAATTCTCAGGAGAAATCCCTCCCTGGAGTCGTCATGGCTCTCGTGTGCAATGTGTTTGATATGCTTTACCAGCTTGCCAACCTGGAGGAGCCAAGGTAAGCAGATTAAATGGTTACTAAATATTAAAGAATTGCTCCCAGTGCCCAGTTTGAACATTCCACTGTGTGCAGGCACCAGGCCAGTGTGGCTGAGCCCTTGTTTTATGCATGTAACTTGGGATTTCTTTTCAGGATAACGCTGCGAGTGAGGAAACTCCTGCTCCTGATTCCCACTGACCCAGCTATTCAGGAGGCTCTTGATCAGCTTGATTCCCTGGGAAGGAAGGTATGGATTAAATAATTGATCATGGTGAACTACACAAAGAGGATTTTACTACCAGGTTCCTTAAATTCCCTGTCAGATTATCATAAACAGAGGGTTTGAAACTACAGCAAAATAATATTCATATTAGGTCAATGTTTATTATTGACTTACTTCCAAGCAGCCAGAGGTGAGAGGGTTATTACAGGAGTTGTAGGAAATGGTTTCCCAATGACAGCAAAACAGAGGAGTCTCAAAATATTTCTTCTGTGGCTTTTTCCTCCTAGAAAACACTGCTTTCAGAATCCAGTTCTCAGTCCTCAAAATCCCCATCCTTGTCTTCAAAACACCAACATCAGCCCAGTGCCAGTTCAATACTAGAAAGTCTTTTCAGATCTTTTGCTCCAGGCATGTCCACGTTCAGAGTGCTCTACAATTTAGAGGTAAGAAAACAAATTTGCTTTTTTCTGTATTTCTGAGCTGTAAGAGTTAAGTATTTCTAGGGTTTTTGGGCAGGAGTCCACTGTGATGGGGTCAGTATGAAAAATGCAAATATTGTGACACAGTCTACTTTTATACATGTGGTAAATTTTACACAGAATGAAAGGGACAGAAAATTTCCTTTCAGAGACTTTACTGAGAAACCAGGCCCTTCTTTGTGTGATTTACAAGGTGGAAGAATGAGTTCTGGATGCCCCTCCTGAAACTCCTGGGAGAAGGTTTTTCATATGTGTGTGTATATATATATAAAAATATATATTTTAAAAAGTTGGCCCTTAAAAATTAAGGGGAGCTATTATAAGTTGGATTGGTTTTGCTTGATTAAATTGGTCAGAAACTTCTGTGCTGTGTAAGCCTCCCATTTTTTTGTCTAAGGAGAGTGTTTTTACAAAGCATTCAGCTGGGAAAAATTTTCGCTATCCAAACGTGCAGGGCTTTTGCCAAGAGGCCTCTGGCCTGTTTTGGCTGCACAGGTAGAGTGGACTACATAGAAATCTTTTACCCCTAAGCATTCTCCTACATTCTTTAGCCAAAATCTTGGATAGGGCCCTGCAAAGATTCTTTCCTAGAGTTCAGAGACTGGATTTTGAGAATTACAGGAATTCAGCTGCTGCTGTTGGTAGGACACAGTAACTTGCACACTAAAAGCTGCACAGTGTTTAGTTCTGCTTGCAGGTCCTACTGTTTATAAGGACCCATGAGAAATGTGATTTGAACAACTTGAAGTTGGAGGACCAATTGCCAACTGCTTCCAGAACATTAGACAAAATTATTCTCTTTCCTTCATGGTGTGTGCCAAGATTACTGTAGGAATTTTCTTGTGGTTGCTTCCCTTTAGGTTTCCACAGTCTAATGTTAGCTCTTCATCTTCCTACACTGTCATCACTCTCCTGCCTTAGGATTCCCCCTTTTCTGTACAGCTGGAGTGAAAGATACTTGATTATGTCTTTGGAATATGTTGACAAGTTCTACAACTCAAAGCAAATGGTTTAGGGTGTCTTGTTGAGCTGACAGGTTATATAGCAGTAGGATGGGACAGTTATCTGCTGCTTCTGTGCCAGAGAAAATAATAAAAGCAAGTAATAAATTGCTTGCTTTTCTGGCAAGGGATGAGAAGTAATAAATTGGATTACATGTGGAGATTATATGAGTGGACTTGTTCCTCACCGCCAGTCAGGCCAATTGGAAGATGGTTTTTCTCAGGAAAAGGAATATGTGGTTTTTTATCCCCTCAGCTGGTGATCTGGTAAAAAGATGGGAACCAGTCTGAACTGCTTTCTGAAAAAAATGTGCACAGGAAATTTGCAGAACATATGAAAGAGATGAAAATTGAATGTTGCAGATGTTCAGGGCGTGATAAGATCTCATGCCTGGAATTCTGTAAAACATTCTTCTGATCTGTGAACCTGGAAGAGATGTATTTTGTTTGCAGCATTGTTGGCTGTACATGCCAAGGAGACTTCTCAAGAAAGTGAATAATATCTGTGGGGTTTTCTGGGATTTTGGGAGGGCCTGGGGTTTGTTTGGTTGATGGTTTTGGGGTTTCTGTGGGGGTTTTTTTGGTGGCTTGGTTTGTTTGGGTGTTGGGTTTTTTTAATGTGAAGTGAAATGGATTATAGACATAAATGAGAGCTGACCCACAGAGACCACAGATTTCCTTCTGGCCATGTTTCTGAGTGTATTTGCACTCTGAAATTTAGTGCTGGTTTAAAACAGGAGGGATGATAGAGTTGTGATGTTCATAAGGCCTCTAGAATTACCTGAGCCATGTTTTACAAAGAAACACCAGAATAATAGTGGTACAATTATATTTCAGAAGGTGTGAATCAGTAAGTAAGCCATCTGTAGGGTGTTTTATGGGATACTGTGAATTGAAAATCCAGAACCAAGAAGAATTTGGGCTCCTAAGAAGCACCAAGTGAACCAGAATATGGCATTCCATGTACTTCATCCATTCCCTTAACATGTAAACGGCAGTGAGAATAAAATGCTTTGATTCAGAAGAAACATCTGTAGGTGCCATGGTTATTCTAAATATTTGAGATGTATTGAATGTATGAGATTTCTCTTACTGACTGCAGTTTTGTGTAAGTGTATTATTAATTGCTTCATTTGTAGTGGATTTTTTTTCTGTTACACTTTCAAACTTAGCAGGTAAAGAACACTAAGAGGGGTGGTAGTTTACATCTGCGTATTTATTTACTTATTGTAGGTGCTGAGCTCCAAGCTGATGCCAACTGCAGATGATGAAATGGCAAGAAACTGTGCCAAATCTTTCTGTGAAAACTTCCTCAGAGCGGGAGGTTTGAGGTTAGATTTCAAAACCTTGACTCAATTTGTAGCACTTCATTTAGTTAGCAGTTGTGTGTGGTTTCCTATTTCCACACTGTAGCACACTAATACACCTGTCAGCTTCTTTTTCAGAGAAAAAAATCCACCCAAGGCTGTTTCACCACTGTCCAGTAGCTGTCATATCCAAGAGAGTACAGGTTGTTAAATCTCAAAATCAAATTAGGCACAAATAAGCTTGTGAAATGTAGCTTGTACTAAAGTAGTTGATACTTGGATAGTTTGTGACATTTTAAGTGTTTCAATTCAAATTTGCAAGTGTGTACATTGCACGCTACTCTGTGTAGACACCAGTGGACATTTTAAGCAGTCACAGTATAGGTCATGCAGTGGGAACCAAATTAAATTTGTAATTACAGTCTTGAAAATTCAGACTCATCAGATAACAGTTGAGGCACAGTATGAGTAGTTAGGGAGACCTGACAATACTGATTGTGTGAGATTTATCAAGTATACTTTGCTCTTAGTAATTCTATCCATGACACTCCTGCTCGAGAGATCTTGAAGCATTTTCCAACAGGAGCAGAAAGCTTCCATCTGTAGATATAAAAGGAGAAAATGAGGATGTTGGCCTCCAAAGAAGTCAGTTTGAACTGGGACTCAGCTGAGTGAATAGGAGGAAGGAAAGATGGAGACAAATTAATTGAAACATTTCCAAATGGAGTCTGTCTTATCGATTTGTTTTTAAGTTTGGTGGTGAATGTGATGCAGAGAGATTCCATCCCATCAGAGGTGGACTATGAAACAAGACAAGGAGTCTATTCCATCTGCCTGCAGCTTGCAAGGTATGTAACTGCTTCTCATTAGAGAAAGTGCTGCTTTCTTGGCTTTTAGCATGCAGCTTTTAATATTTAAAGTTAATTGGTACTTTGAGTTCTGTTCCATTCACTCTGCGAGCATTCAAATACAAGCCTGATGTTTTTACTCTGTGAATGCAGGTTCTTGCTGCTTGGGCAGACAATGCCCATGATGTTTTTACTCTGTGCATGCAGGTTCTTGCTGCTTGGGCAGACAATGCCCATGATGTGTTTACTCTGTGCATGCAGGTTCTTGCTGCTTGGGCTGACAATGCCCATGATGTGTTTACTCTGTGAATGCAGGTCCTTGCTGCTTGGGCAGACAATGCCCATGATGTTTTTACTCTGAATGCAGGTTTTTGCTGGTTGGGCAGACAATGCCCACCCTGCTGGATGAGGATTTCGTCAAGGATGGGGTGGAAGCTCTGTCCTCGCGGCCCTTCCGCAACGTGAGCAGGCAGGCCAGCAGGCAGATGTCCATCTGTGGCACTCCTGAGAAGTCCTCCTACCGCCAGCTCTCCGTGTCTGACAGATCCTCCATCAGGGTAGAAGAAATCATCCCAGCTGCAAGAGTTGCCATACAAGTAAGGAAGCGTTGGATGGTTCTGATGTAGCAGTGTCATCTCCAATGACAGCTGTATAACTCTGAGATTTTTAATCAGTCTTTTAGGCAGGTTTTTGCCCTAGCTCCATTTAAAAGCCTCTTGACCATCATTGTCTCTTCCAGTCTTGATCTGAGTTTTAACATACTCTCATAAATTATTTTGGCACTACAAAGAGAAGCAGTATCCCAAAAGAGCTTACAAGAAACAGATGTACACAGAAGTCTTACTTGTGATTTATCTTGTCACACTTAACTCTTAACATCTTACTCTTGTTAATTTTCTGTGAATTGAAAGGAGAAGGTTCCTGCTTCAACTTATGGCTTTATAATCCATGATACTTTGAATTAGAAATAATTGGACAAGCTTTTTCCAAATAGCTCATCAAAAATTAAATTTGCTTGATGGTATTGTGGAGGGAAAAGGAAATTTTTTATTTTCAGTACCTTAAAAAAATGTTGTTTGAGAGCCCATTGAGTCCAGTTGAAAGAAACTTCATAGTTAATGTGACAAGTGTGCTGTGGTAGGTTGTTGGGCAGTGCTTCCCAAATGGATTGAATGATTGAAATCAGCATGCCTGCTTCCAGATAGGTGGCAAGGGTATCTATCCTCATGGGGAATTAAAAAATTAATTACTTCTCCTAAGATAGCAATACCAGTCTCTCATTGGGAACAAAGAGACTCTTGAATCCTTGAACCTGTGTAGAGAAGAAAGTGGAAAACAAATGTAAATGTCAATTTGACCTGATCCAGAAGATACATTTCTCTCATCACTGTGATTAACAAGGATTGTTGAATATCACAGAAGTGACTGCTGTTTCTTGTTCCTCCAGACCATGGAGGTGAATGATTTCACCTCCACAGTGGCTTGTTTCATGCGCCTCTCGTGGGCTGCTGCTGCAGGACGCCTGGACCTCGTGGGAAGTAGTCAGCCCATCAAAGAGAGCAACACTCTCTTCCCTGCTGGGATTAGAAACAGACTTAGCAGCTCAGGTGGGTTAACTGTCTCTAAACCAGTCTAATAGCATTTGGTTTAATCTTAATTGAACACTTTAGGAGTTTGAAACTGAATTCATTGGATGTTCATCCTCTTGGGTCTCCCCCAGCTTGGGACATTATACAACTAAATTACAAAAAAATCTGAGCAAATTTATGTGCATTCATCAGGCATTCAGAGAAGTTTTTAAATTGCAGAGAACTGACCACAAGCTGAAAACAGCTGAGTAAAATTTAATGAATTACAGCACTTGTTCTTTTATTTTTTAATGCAGGAAGCAACTGCAGTTCAGGAAGCGAAGGGGAGCCCACAGCACTACACGCTGGGATCTGTGTGAGGCAGCAGTCTGTGTCCACCAAAGATGCTCTCATTGCTGGGGAAGCCTTGTCTCTCTTAGTAACCTGCCTTCAGCTACGTAGTCAGCAGCTAGGTATGGGAAAAAATTGGATTATTCACTATTTGGAGTGTAAGCCAGGTGGGAGGCGGGTTTTGGATACAGTCAAGTGAAAAAAAAAATAATGAGATACTTGTAGCTTTGTTAGCTAAGACAGCTCAAGCAAAAACACAACATTTCATTAAAAATTTCAGGGATTTTTTTTTTCCAGGACTGAAATAAGGCATGTAGTGCTATGCTTCAGTAAAATGTTTTGGGAAAGCTGACTTACTGCCAGAATATAAATATTTGCACTGCTTTTGAAGTCTGTAATTCTGTAAGTGCTGCTGTTTGCATAGCTCCTGTTTAGTACTTGAGTCTTTGTGTACAGGAAATGTAAACACTGGTGGTGCAGGAAGGCGAGGAAAATGCTTTTACATCATGGTGGCAGCCTCTGGTGAGGGAAGGAAATGAGGAAGTAGCCTTTACTGCTTTTCAGTATTGATGTCCTCTAGGCCCTGTGGTATTTTAATGCAAGACTATAACTGACATATTTTAAAATATTATTTTTAATAAGATAGCCTGGTACTCTCCTGTTCCAGGATCTTTTTACAATTTGCCTTGTGTTGCTGATTTCATCATTGATATTCTGCTTGGATCACCAAGTGCTGAGGTGAGAGTCTTCCTCTAAATGCTCCTTCTGAAATGTGTATGTTTTGATAATTTCATATGGTCTGAACATAAAATTGTTTATTGCAAGTATTCCCACAGATTAGTATTTGAATAAATAACCTTTGTATAATTGTATTTGTATAATTCCAGTATTTGGTGATGGGTTGATAGGAAATGCTGTAGTATTACATTTTCTAGGCTTGTTTCATCTGTGAGATGCACAGGACTGTGCTGTGATTAGTCTAAAGAAAATAGTCTCATTTTGATGACAGAAATTCTGTAAAATTACTGCTTTAGGGGAAGTTTCAAGTAACTTTGATTGGAGTAAAATTTGATGGATACTTCTGAACTTTTGAAAATTTATTCCAAGTGTCGGAACCCTCCTAAAACTCATTCTTTTTGATTTAGGATTATCTTGGATATTCTAAAATCTATTGATTTTTATGCTTACCTCATTTCATCATGTGTCATCTATTTATTTTGCATGAAATCATTGCATCTCACCCCTTTATCTGTATTTACAATTTGTGTTTATCAGAGGTTTTCCCTCAGGGATGAACAGGGTTTGTTACATTCCTAGAAACCCTGGCTGATTGGTGCAGAGCTCATAGCCTGGTTTGCACCATTGCAATGCCCATTTTTTCTGTTAGATTTCTAACTTTAAAGCAGTGTGGGGGATTTTTGCAGCCCTTGAGGAAGTGCTGACAATGACAATGACTCTGTTGCAGATTCGTCGCGTTGCCTGTGACCAGCTGTACACCCTTAGCCAGACAGACACATCAGCCCACCCAGATGTACAAAAGCCAAACCAGTTCCTCCTGAGCGTTGTTCTTGGGGCCCAGCTGCCTCTTTGGTCACCAACCAGCATCATGAGAGGAATCAACCAGAGGTAAGTCACATGTGTGTTTATGGAGGAAGAAAATCTGACACATTTTGAAATGAGCAGCGCTGTGGAAGCTCTGAGGAAAAAGGGATTGCACTTGGCAAGTGTTGGAAGTAGATATCCTGCAATTTCTAGAGGAGTAACTGAGAAGTTAAAGAAGCATGTTGTTGTTTTATTGTCAACTGATAACTAATTCGAATTGCTATGAGGTGAGGGAAGAAATGAGGATTCAATATGATTCCTAACATTCAGAAGTAGCTGTTGGGAAGGAATTTTTTTTTAAGCTGCAGCATGCAGAAGCACACCTAGATGCTGCTTTGGGTTAGATGGACAGAGCACACAGACTTTAAAGACAGCTAGTTAGAGAAAATTTTATTTTAAGTAAACCTTTCTTCTATTTATATCTGTTTCAGACTTTTGTCCCAGTGTACAGAATATTTTGACCTGAGATGTCAATTACTGGATGACCTGACATGTAAGTATGTGCAGACACCTGATTCCTTCATTCTGATGGCAGCTTCCAGGCTGTAGAAAAGATGTAGACTTGCCTGCAGAAGGGGGTTACTACACCTTGAGCTCAGAAGGACCTGCCAGTGTGCTGACTGTCCTGTGCTAATGCCTGGCATGGTCTGTTCTTGGCATTGGGTAGCTGCAGGACAGCTCTTTCCTTCTGGAAAGTGAACTGAGCTCCCTGGTGGAAGGTTTACTTGATACACATGGGGGCAAAACTAGACCATTTTACCAAACTGTTTGAAATTCTTTGTATTTATATTCTATATTTTCAAAGCTGCTATTTTTTACTGTGTTCCCTTTTTTTTTATCTTGCAGCATCAGAAATGGAGCAGCTGAAGATCAGCCCAGCTGCCATGTTAGAAGATGAGATCACTTGGCTGGACAATTTTGAGCCCAACCGCACAGCCGAGTGTGAGACCAGTGAGGCTGACAACATCCTGCTAGCAGGACACTTGAGGCTCATCAAGACTCTCCTCTCACTCTGTGGGGCAGAGAAGGAAATGGTTGGTGAGTATTCCTCTTTAAATTGACTGGACTGCTGTGAATTCTGCATTAACACATGACTGGACAGTCATGTGAAGACATCAGTAGAAGTGATACAGAGCTATAAGGATTGGTTTTGGCAGTACCTTTAATATTTGATAAAACATTTGTTGATGTGGTGCTATGAAGTGGTTTTGTTGTTATGAAACACCTTTTTGGCATTTGCAGTGATAATGTAAGTATTTAACAGCAGATTGCTGTGTTTCAGGTTCATCTTTGATTAAGCCATTGTTGGATGATTTCCTGTTCCGAGCATCCAGGATTATTCTGAACAGCCATTCCCCAGCAGGCAGTGCTGCAATCAGTCAGCAAGACTTCCATCCAAAGTAAAAACTCTTTTTTTTTTCTTTTTTTTTATGTTGAGTTTTGTCTTCAGTGTCATGAATACAAATGTCAGTATTAAACCCTACAGATAGTAGGATTTAATACCAGTGGTGGAGCATTTCTCCAGTTTTCTACACTTCCTACATAAATGCCCAAATAGCATTTTATACAGTTTTGTGTGATCCAATATCCTTGCATTTCTGTACTTCAAAGTCTGTGCTTTGTTAGATCAATGATGAACTTCAGGCATAACTGAGTGCTGATTTCATAAGTCCAAAGAATATTCCTTTAGCTTGCTACTGCTTGGGAAGTTGGCTAAATTGGAGCATGAGCAGAAAATTAACTTCCCAAGCTCCTTGTAAAAGAGAATCTCAAAGGTTCCACTACTTCCTTTTTCCCTTCTCTCTACCTATTTTGTAAAAAAGCTAACACCAAGCAAGTCTCTTTGCACCTGAGAAAGCTGATAGAGCCCAGAATAGATTAACTGGAGAAAAGAGTGGGCTTTCTCCTTCCTGTCCCAGCTGTTATGGCCATACAGTATCTGAAGAGGTGGGTGTAAATTAGCTCATGTGGATTTCTGAGCTAATGCATCTGGATTGTTTGTGTTGCACTGAGTAGTTGGTGTTAGATCAGGCATATCCTCACTGCCTTTCCACAAACCCACAAGAAGGTTCCAGTGGAGCATTTAACAACCCCTGAAGTGAATGGGACTTGATCCACCTTAGTGTTTGGTCCAGCTTTGCTCCATTGCAGTTTGTCCCAAGCATGCTCTTTTTTTTTGCCCAAAGTAAATAAAGCCTTTGGCCTTCAGAAGAAAGGGCTGCTGTGCTGAATGACTGCTGGGAAGAGCTGAGCTGGGAGGGTTTTTGGTCTAGCTCAGGTCTAAGCTCATCTGTTGCAGCAAGGATGTTGTCTGGTCTAGCTCTTCCCAAGTTTCCCTCCCTGTAAAAAAGTAATTTTGTCTCCATCAGTGTTACATGATGGAAAGTGTCTGTTTGTCCTCAGACATTCAACCAATTCTGTCTTCTTTTAGAGCACCTGTTTTCCTTCTACTGAATGTTAGCAAGTATCAGTAAAGGAGTAAAGGAGGCTTGTTTAAAGGAGTATTTCTTTTGCCACTCTTCTCATTGGATTCTTCCCTATTCTCCTACCCCAAGAAAGGAAAAAAAAAACCAAAACAGCACTCTGCAGTCCCTCAGGAGTGTTTAATCACTCAAAGTGTTCTTTAGAACATTAATTGTTGCTTGTTCTGAGTAATACAGCTTTCTGGAATTAGAAATAATTGAGTCATCTAGCCAGTAGATCTCAGCTGTGGTTTTCTCTGCAGGTGCAGCACAGCAGACAGCAGATTAGCTGCTTATGAGGTGCTGGTAATGCTGGCTGATAGCTCACCCTCCAATCTCCAGCTTATTACAAAGGAGCTGCTTTCCATGCACCACCAGTGTGACCCTGCACTCACCAAGGAGTTTGATGTAAGCAAGAAGCTTTTTTTGTATTTGTGTTAGCATGGTTTGGAGTGCTGGGCATGGTTCACTTTGTTGCTTCATTCATGAGATTTCCATGGTCTTCAGTTTAAAATGCCACAATGCAGCTAAGGGGAAATGCAGATACATTTGATCTTCCTCAGAAGCAGATACTCCAGTGTGTCTTTGTTATTATCTGAATAAGAAAGTATTTCCTAAATATCACAAATTTTATTTATTATTACATTTTAGGCCATTTTCAACAGTGTTGTGCAATGTTTTAAATATTTAAATGACTGAATACAGTGGTCTTGCAGTTTTTCAGAATTTATATTCCTGGTTCTCCATTAAATTGTTCTTAACAGCTCACATACGAGGGGGAGTGGTTTTAAACTGAAAGAGGGTCATTTTAGGTTACATATCAGGAAGAAACTCTTTCCTGGGAGGGTGGGAAGGTCCTGGCAGAGGTTGCCCAGAGAAGCTGTGGCTGCCCCATCCCTGGAAGTGTCCAAGGCCAGGCTGGATGGAGCTTGGAGCAGCCTGGGGTAGTGGGAGGTGTCTCTGCCATGGCAGGGGTGGAGCTGGATTAAGGTCCCTTCCAACTCAAACCATTCTGTGATTCTACAATACAAAGGTGGTTATAAAAACTATAGAATGTTGTTGGAGTCTCATATTTTTTTACAAGTTTTTGGGACAAAAATTGTATTTGTCGTTCTAGTACCTTCCACCAGTGGACAGTCGCTCCATTTCTGGATTTGTGGGACTGAAGAATGGTGGTGCTACTTGTTACATGAATGCTGTTTTCCAGCAGCTCTATATGCAGCCTGGTCTCCCAGAGGTAATTAGTTCAGCATCCAATAAAATCCTCTTTTTGTAATTACTTTCACTTGAATCACTTCATCTTAGGACCATTTGTAAATAAGTTGTAAAATGAAAAGTCAACTGTGTGTGTATAAATATGCACAATAAATACATAAATTTTAAGTTGTAGTGCTGTGGGCCATGACAGCTTATAGTAATGATTTTTCCAAAAACCAATTTAATAAGGTTATTTGTTTCCTTCCAGGCCTTGCTTTCCATTGATGATGATACTGACAATCCTGATGACAATGTGTTCTATCAAGTTCAATCTCTTTTTGGTCATTTGATGGAAAGCAAGCTACAATATTATGTACCTGAGAACTTTTGGAAGGTATTGCATCTTTTTGTTTCGAATCTGTAGCTTTTCTACTTAAAAAGTAATCATTTATTCAGCCTTTTTCAATTGCAGAATTTATAAAGCAAGCTCTAATTCAAAAAAACAAAACATGTTAAAATAAATTTATATTAAAAATACTTTACTTAGTGATGTGTATATGAAACAACAACCTATTAATATATAAATATATTTTATACAGATTTTCAAGATGTGGAATAAGGAACTTTATGTTAGAGAGCAACAGGATGCTTATGAGTTCTTCACCAGTCTTATAGATCAAATGGATGAGTACCTCAAGGTAAAAAACCTCAGCAATTTCTTTTCTGGTTCATATGCATATCCTTGGTACCTTTTTTCTCTTTTTGCTTTGATCTCTAGAAAAGAAGGCAGAGAGCCATTTAGCTTATTTTATAATCTGCACAGTACTCAGGAGCTTAAAATTCCTGCCGAGTTCTTGGTCTTCCACCCTGCAGTATATCCAACTGATGTCTAACTTTACATCTCCAACAGAAAATAGGAAGAGACCAAATATTTAAGAATACTTTTCAAGGAATCTTCTCTGATCAGAAGATCTGCAAGGACTGTCCTCACAGGTAATGTCACATTCAGTGCGTCAGTTACCAAGTTATGTGCTCCCAGAACTATTAAAATATCTAGGTCAAAGCAGCACTGAAAAGTAGATAAATGCCCCTGTGAGCATCACAGCTTTGATAGCTGTGGGGCAAATGCAATATTCTTTCCTAAACATCTGTCTTGTTCCTGCCAGTTGGGTAAATCCTAATGTGTTTTTCTTCTTGAATTTAGGTATGAGCGTGAGGAAGCCTTCATGGCTCTCAACCTTGGTGTGACTTCATGTCAAAGCCTGGAAATATCACTGGATCAGTTTGTTAGAGGAGAGGTTCTGGAAGGAAGCAATGCATACTACTGTGAAAAGTGCAAAGAAAAGGTATTGATTCTTAATTTTTGTGAAAGAAGATTTATGTGCAGTTTGATGTTTTCTAAGCATTACATGGTCATGGAAAACATTCTTAGATGTTGCTCACTCTTGCTGCATTGAAGACAAAAGGTTCAATGCCTCTAAAATTTTAAAGCAAACTAAAAGTTTAGAGGGATAGCAGGATGGTCAAGTTTTGTGTAATGTATTGAGATGTACCCCAGTCATCCTGTGGACACCCTGGCTTCTGTGGACACCTATGACTTCCCATGGCTGGATTTTCACTGTGAATCTCTAGAAGGATGCTGCAGATGGCCTGGGGTGTCAGATAGAGGTGGTATTCTTGTTTCTTTTCAAGAGAACTACAGTGAAGCGCACCTGCATTAAGGTTTTGCCCAGCCTGCTGGTGATTCACCTGATGAGGTTTGGCTTTGACTGGGAGAGTGGCCGCTCTATTAAATACGATGAACAAATAAGGGTAAGAAAACTTTGCTTTATGGTGCCTTCCCCAGCTACTTTGTGTAGTGGACTCTCATTCTTCCTATTCATTTTTCCTTCTTTTCCTCACATTTTGAGCAGAGATTTTGAGCATGTGTGATACATTACAACATGGTAGTGCTACAGAAAATACATGTTTTTCCTTAGAGCTTTCCTTGTTTGCAACATTCTCGGAGTCCTTTCAGAAAGCAAGGCAGAAACACTCTTTAAAGAAAGTTTATTATTTAACATCTGTGTAACAAGGATAAGAATTTGAAGTTCCGTATTTTCCTTTGGTGTTCCCAGTGTGGGAAGTATTGATACCTAAAATTACACAAAGCATGTACACACTGCAATGTCTTGATTAATCCAAAGTGTCTCTTCAAACAGTTTCCCTGGATGCTGAACATGGAACCTTACACTGTGTCAGGGATGGCTCGTCAGGACTCGTCCTCAGAAGTGGGGGAAAATGGCAGGAACACAGAGCAGGGAGGAGGAGGCTCCCCGAGGAAGAAGGTTGCCCCTACAGAAAACTACGAGCTCGTTGGTGTGATTGTCCACAGTGGCCAGGCTCATGCAGGGCACTACTACTCCTTCATCAAGGACAGGAGGTAACGGGCAAGAAGGTTCATGGGGGAGGTTTCAGAGCTGTCTAAAGGCTTCTTGTTCTGGTGCATGGAGCCATCCAGAGCTCTTCTGGAACCACTCTTCCCTTTCTCAGCACCTATCATGAGGCAATGACACAGTGATATGGGACATCACAGAGTAAAATTCTCATTAATTCTTATGTACCTTGTATTGCAGTTTAATGGCTCCCTGTGACACTGACTTGCAGGTGATGTGCTTCTCATAGTTTTAATCAAGGTTATTTTTTAAAATGGCAACTTTGACATCAGTTGAACTAAGCTTTCTTCTTGCTGTCAAAACAAATGTGAGTTCAGGCTTGTCACTTCTAGGCTGTTCAGGGTGGTTTGTTTTTTTACTGAGACAGTCAACTAACTTTGTTTCTGTTGTGTTTCTGTTCTGTTTTGATCACAGAGGATGTGGAAAAGGAAAGTGGTATAAATTTAATGACACCGTTGTTGAAGAATTTGATTTGACTGATGAAACCCTGGAATATGAATGTTTTGGTGGAGAATATAGACCTAAAGTCTATGATCAATGTAAGCAGAAGTACAGACTGATTTACAGTAGCTTCAATTTCATACTGATTTCAGTAGCAGTAGAGCTTAGTTCATTATAGGTACTTTGAGTTACTTGGACTAATATTCCTTCTGAACCATATTTTCCCCTAAAGCCTTCCCCTCACTGAAGGACAGAACAGCTTGTGTATGGCCTAATATGAATTATGCCATATTCACTGTTATAGACTTAATAGTAGAGATTGAAAAGCAAAATGGCACCTTGTTAATACAGTTTAAAAAAAGCCCCAATCAAACATAAAACAGCCCTTATTTTAGGCTAGTGAGAATGACTTCATGGAACACTGTGTGGCATCATATTGTTGAACTTTCCAATGCTTTAAGGAATTTATTCCAAATACATATCCAATATTCATCTGTTTTGTAATTCAGACCCTTTTAATCACTGACACAGACTGATGTTTAGATCTGACAAATTTATACTGCTGCAGTTCACATTACTTGTACCCCCAGTTTTGCTTCCATATAGGAATGGGAAAGGTACTAAACCTTCAAGGGCCTTCATGGGCTGCCTTTTACCCCCACAGCAAATCCCTACCCCGACGTGCGCCGGCGCTACTGGAACGCCTACATGCTGTTCTACCAGAGAGTGTCCGACCAGAACTCCCCTGTGCTGCCAAAGAAAAGCAGAGTCAGTGTCGTGAGGCAGGAAGCTGAGGACCTCTCCTTGTAAGTTCCTCTTGTGTCCAGAAAGGTTTCTCTCATATTGATATCTAGACCTCTCTCTGTTGGAATACCAGGCTCTGTCTGGCTCCAAGGTCAGGCCAAATAAAACTCAGGAGATGTTGGGTTTGAAGTCTCACTCTGAAGTTTCTCACCCTTCTCTATTACAAACTCAGGGGATATGAGCTCTTTCTGAGTCAAGAAAGTGAGCTAAAATGGTGTCTATTCAAGGCTATTTAAGTCTCAATTATCTGATAAACAGTTGACATCTATATTATTTATGCTTCTAACCCAATTATGATCGCCCAAAACCCATAACACAGGCATCTTTCACCCAATTAGAGAAAACCACCCAGACTTGTGAAGAAGAAGGAAGAAGAAGGGGCAAAAAAGACAACTAACGCACACCCAAAATTCTCCATCTTGGCTCCTATATATCACCTTATCCTAAAATCCCAAATCTAAGTTTTTTCACCCTGTGAGATCACACAATACCATCCAAGCTACACACACACTGTTTCTGTGCTCTCACTCAATTTTTGAAGCCTTTTCCAAGGTCTCAGGTCAAACGAGGTGTTTACTTGAGGGTTGGCACCCTTAAATTCAGGAAACTCGAAGTTTTCAGCCATCAGAGTTCCAACATCTCTGCACAACTAAGAATTGAATAATTACTGTCCAGCAAAGCAATGTATTGCTGTTGTTTTGGTTTAGTTTTTAAGCTGCTTGTTTATTACCATTATTGCAGCAAGTTCAAGCAGACTGACAGCCTCAGTCAGGCTGTCTTGAAAATTTCCGTGAGATCACTCTGGCTGCAATGGTGTTTTACACCTAAACAGATTTGTTGTAGGATTTCTTTATTCACCTTCAGCTTGTTTATATTTCAGATCTGCTCCCTCTTCACCAGAAATATCACCCCAGTCATCACCTCGACCCCACAGGCCCAACAGTGACCGTCTGTCCATCTTGACCAAGCTGGTTCGAAAAGGAGAAAAAAAGGGGCTCTTTGTAGAGAAAATGCCTGTGAGGATTTATCAGGTAGAGCACACTGAAAGTGACAACTAAATTCTGCTCACATAAAGTTTGAGCACGTAGTGAGAGAAACATGGTAACTTTTAAAGATTACCTTGAAGTAATTCCCTTGTAGGAAAACTAAAAAGCAACTCTGGATTCTGACATAAAGTTACTAACAAGCTCTTTGGTGATGCTTATTTTAAGTTTCGCTGTATTTTCTCACAAAATTGGCCCATCAGTTCTTTGCTTTGAAGAAACTGCAGGCAGATTAATCAAACATGAGATCTGGCAGCAGTCAGCTTGCAGGCAGGGAGAGACAACAGCACAGAAGGTGCTTCATTTGGAGTACACTCGAGGAGCAGTGGAGATGATGGCAAATTACAGTGATCCTCAGGTTCTTGAGTTCACAAGAGTGCAGAAAGAGGAGGAGCAGTGAGGAGAGCCTGCATCACACATACAGGGAGAATAAACTCTGCAGGCTGTGTCTGGCCCTCCACCTGGGCTGTTTCAGGGCATTAACAGCCACTTTGGGCATTCTTGTATCTGGGATTGTGTTATTACAATGAACAGAGCTTGGCTCAAATTTATTGAGAGTCTTTCAGCGAAATCTCATTTGAAAAAAGAAGGGCTTGGCATTTAAATACCTTATTGTGGCTGCAGCTTGTAATTACAGCAGGATTCCTTGCTCTCTGCATCTAAATTTGTTAGGCATGCCTTTCTGGTTTGAGGAGTGTTCTCTTGGCTTGTTTATTAAAAACAAGCAAAAAGTAGAACTTATCTGCAATTTCTTCCTTTTCTCCCTTAATGGCCAAATGATTAAGTCCCTCATCTGCTGTTTTGTAATATCTTTGAAAGAAAATCACTGGTTTTATACCAGATCTTCTAAATCTCCTGTATGTATTTTCCCTCTGCTGAAGTAGTGATTCAAAAGGAAACAGAATAAGTTTGACACTGATTTTTAAACACCACATATTTACATAAAAGATGAAGTTTTAGTTAGAGAAGTGAATTTTGACAACTTTTTTTTTTTTTGCCTTCTTACTTTTACAGATGGTGAGAGATGAAAACTTGAAATTTATGAAGAACAGAGATGTATACAGTAGTGACTACTTCAGTTTTGTTCTGTCATTAGCTTCCCTGAATGCTGTAAGTACCTGGATTTTAATCTTAGAGTGTTCAAAGTATGTTGGGTAAAATGGCCACAAAAGTTATTTGGGTCAAACCAGGAAAACTGGAAGAGTTGACATGATTTTGCTTTTCCAGACAAGCTATTCCTTGCCTCCAGTAATTTTGGATGCTGATGATAACATCTGCCTCAAAGCAAACTCCAGCCTCCTTTTCTAGTACTGGGAGAAACATCATTTTGCCCCAGTAAAATTTATTTAACAACCCATACCTTTTATAATGATGCAAACTGAGCCTCTAGAGCGACAGAAATCCCTCTCCATATGGAAGGTCCAAAAGTTGGTGTTAATTACTCTCAAGTTGATAGAGTTTAATTGGTACTAGTTTCTTAATTAAGTTTTTCTAAATGGAGTCCTAAACAAACAGCATTTATGAAATTTTTGAAATCCACAGATCTAGTTGGCCTTACAGCAAGTTTGCTCCTCTTTTAGCATATTTATTAAGTAGCAAAGTCAGCACTGGAGACTGACTTAGCACAGAAAAATGCTGTGGTTTGTTTTTTCCAAGTGAAGCAAATAACTTGAATAGGACATGTTGATGTGTTTAAGAGACAACGTGTGCTGCAGGCATCCTTTTGCTCTGGAGTAAATTTGATATTTCTTTCAGACTAAGGTAAAGCATCCCTATTATCCCTGCATGGCAAAAGTGAGCTTACAGCTGGCAGTCCAATTCCTCTTCCAAACCTATCTCCGAACCAAGAAGAAACTCAGGTAAGGCAAACAAGAAGCATGGTTTAATTTTGGGAAGTGTTTTTTCCTCCTGGATTACTGATAGTTGTCCCTGTTTTGTTGAAGGGCTGATACAGAAGAATGGATTGCCACCATAGATGCACTGCTCTCCAAAAGCATTGATGCTTGTCAGTGGTTGGTGGAGTATTTTGTTGGGCCAGAGGGCCGGGAGCTTGTAAAGTAAGTCCTGGTGATTCTGTCTGAGGTGTTTTGTGTCTCTAGTGTGGATAAAGCTTCCTCATAACATGATCTGGCCTGTGCTGATGTATTCCCAAATGTGTTGACTGTGCACATTCTTTAAACAGATGCTTTAGATAATGACTTGGAGTTTTGTTTTTAGTATTTTCTCTGTGCAGCTTTCTAAGAATGTTGAAAATCAAATTAGATAGTGCAGTGTGCATGGAGGAGGATCAGGTGATGAATTCAGTGGACTTGGAATGTGCTTAAGTTTGTGTGGTCAGCTCTGCAAGTGGTGAGAAAGGAGAACATGATGAAATGGGTGGGGGGTAAGGTAAGTTAAATACTTACCTGACAAGCATCACAGATGAACTGGGAAGATTTTCTTCTTGCCAAGTTAAGGATCAGCTAATAGGTGCTTTGAAAACAAATTATTGGAAATCTGACATGCTGAAAGAAGTGTGTCAGTGTAAAGAAAATGTTATCTTTTAATTTGCATTGAACAACATCTTATGAGACCTTTCAGAGCTTTTTTTTATTTAAATGAATAAATATATTAATATAAATATTACAGGCCTTACTACAAGCAGGAGTGTGTGAATCTAAGTTAAAGCTTATCCACAGAAGTACAGTACAGAATGTATCTGGACTGTTAAAATAACAAACACCACATTTAATCGCAGCAGCTGTGTGTACATGTTGATTCCAGTTCTCTTTGCAGCTTCACCTTTTCTCTTCCAGGACTTTCCTCCTGGAATGCAGCGTGAGGGAGGTGCGAGTTGCTGTGGCCACAATCCTTGAAAAAACCCTCGACAGTGCCTTGCTTTATCAGGAGAAGGTCAGTGGGTGCCACCTCCTCTCCAGCCATCCCCTGGCTTGGCTCTCCCTGGTGCCTCTTGCTCTGTTTGCAGGCAGAGCTGTGTGAGCTCATCCTCCCTCTTAATTTCTAAGTTAATGCTCATCTCCTCCTGCCCAGGAGGTGTTTGAAACACTTTGGGGTTTTAAGCAGTAGACAGCTCTTTACATTAAAAATATTTTTCTTTTCACAGTTAAAAACTCTACATCAGTTACTGGAGGTGCTACTTGCTCTACTGGATAAAGATGTACCTGAAAACTGTAAAAACTGTGCTCAGTACTTTTTGCTATTCAATAACTTTGTACAGAAGGTAAGAAAACATTGTTTTCTCATGGCTATTTAACTTTTAAAACAGACATTAATAAAGCAGCTAGTGATCTTAATTCATAGCAGAGTTTGCAGCACAGTGAAACTCAAAACTTTTATTGGGAGTAATCAGGTTTATTTTGGTTTGTTTTTTAAATAAATGACTTTGAATAATGGATTAGGATAAAATCACAAAAGTATACCAGTGGAAGATGTCATTTCCAGCATCTGAATTTTGGTTGTCTGTTTTAAAGGGTGATATGGAGTTGTTCTTAAAAAAATTATATGTGTATATATATAAAAATCAAGCATTCAGGATTTCTATTCCATGGGGAGCAGAATAACTGACTGAATTTACTATTTCTATTTCTCTATTTTTTTTGCCTTATTTTTTTCTTGTAAGACATTTACTGTGCATCTGCTGATTCTGCTCTGGTTTGTGTCACGTGCTGTGTACAATGAGACAACTCTTAGCAGTTTATCTTATTGATCTGTGTTGGGATATTTTGGGGGTTTTAGAATGGAAAATGCAGGTTTTAGCCTGTGCATTTTACTTCTGTTCTCTTGAGCACTAATTCTTTGCCTGGAAGGTAATTTGTTGTTTTTGTCTTCTCAGCAGGGAATAAGGGCTAGCAGTCTTCTCCTCAGGCACTCTGCCCTGAGGCACATGGTCAACTTTCTCCTTGGCCCCAACAGGCAAAGCAATCAGGTACAGGCCATCCCCACGTTGTTTATGATGTTTAAATTATGAATAAATACTTTTCCTATGATAGAATAGACAAATCCTTCAATTATTCCACAAACCTCGTGCAAGTGTGAGCCCACCTATGTGTAGTTAGCCTGGAAATAACTGTTTTGGCAGAAGTAGGGATGATGGTTTTGATAATAATAAAATTTTTACCCACTCCAAAGTATTAGACCATGGTGGTGGACTGTAAGAATATTATTTTGGCTTAACGGAGTCAATTAAATAAACCAAAGTTAATTAAATGTGTCTTTGACTCAAGCAGAACCGCAGGTGGAGTTCAGCACAGGCACGTGAGTTTGGATATCTCCACAACACTGTAGCACTGCTTGTCTTGCACTCTGATGTCTCCTCACAAAGAAATGTTGGTAAGAATTGTGGTTTTGTCTTTTGGTGCCTTGGCATTTCAGTTACATTGATTTGGAGTAACTTAATATTAGTGAGGAAAATACAGTGATTTTGAATTTAAGGCAGAAACGGTTAATACAAGTTTGATTACTTCTGATTTTGCTGTAAATGTATTGAGTGGCAAACAGTATTTTGCGGGGAGGGAGATCTTGATCCTAACAGTTTTGTACCTTCTTCCCTTCCCCATGTGCCTAAAAGGTATTTCCTCATGTGAGTGATTTGAGCTGTGTTGTTGGCTGAACAGATTCCCAGGCAGTGTTTTGTTTAGACTTGTGCTGTCTCATGCTAATCTAAAGGGGAGTATTTAGACTAAGCTACTGAATAACAAACAATTAAACACTCTCCTAGTTACTTCTTATGAGAGGCAGAAACATCCACATAAAGATAAAAAAAGGAATAAGTTAAAATTTTTAGTTTCCTGAAGGAGAAATTTGGTGTTGTCTTTTAAAATAATAACTTAATTTCTGTCTGAGGTTGAAAGCAGTCAAAAATCAGAAGGTAACAGGAGAATTATAAATATTCTGGATATGATGAATGTGCAAGAGGGATTGGGAGTAAAACTAAAGCTCAAACTACTGATAGTGTGTGGACATTTTGCTTTGACCTTCCTGCAGTTCTTTTGTCTGCTGGCACTAAGATAAGTGACACTTCAGGGTGCAAGAGATTTGTTACTTGAAGTGGTAGCACACGAGCTATAAACTAGTTGAGATGAGTGTCATGAGGGATTTCATGGTGCCAAATGAGCAGCAGTGTCTTCAAGGTGTGCTAGAACAAACTAATCTATGAGTGGATTGTTTTTGTATTTGCTGTTATAGCTCCTGGTCTCTTTAAGCAGCGTCCACCTCTCAGCATCACCGCTTCAGGGCCACTTCTGGCACTCCATGAAGAAGTGGAAGCCTTGCTATTCCTGTCTGAGGGAAAACCCTACTTAATGGAGGTATCTGTTCTAAATTCTACCTTGCTTCAACCTAAAAACTTACCTGATGTATTCCTTTGACAAATCCTTTCATGAAAAACACCGAATATCCAACACCAGTGGCTGTTTTAGGCCTAAACAAGAAGACACCTTTAGTTTCTTGTCCTCTTCATATTCTAGTGTATCCCTAAGCTTTGGGGCCTGGTTTGATGCACATTTTACAAGGGCCTGTGCAGCTTTTTACCATATCAAATGCAGGTGCTATCTTGAGTTGGTCTGACTTAATGGATGATGCTCGACCCTTGGTGGTGAGCATCAGGAGCTGAAGAAGTGCTGTGAGAGCAGGAGTTCAGCCTCCTGAGCCATGCAGGCACTGGGGAAAAGAGCTGCATCCTTCCTGGGGAGGACAAACACTGCATTACAGCCTTGTTTTCTGTGAGGCAGCTGTGTGTGAAGGGAGTGCTGTGCCCACAGGTGATGCACGCGC
The DNA here is from genome assembly GCF_000277835.1 of Geospiza fortis. NCBI lineage: Eukaryota > Metazoa > Chordata > Aves > Passeriformes > Thraupidae > Geospiza > Geospiza fortis. The sequence continues at coordinate 2,500,381 of NW_005054345.1, read as the reverse complement.
TGCGGGAGCTGACGGGGTCGCTGTCGGTGCTCATGGAGATGGTGGTGTACTGCTGCTTCTGCAACGAGCACTTCTCCTTCACTGTGCTGCACTTCATCAAGGTACACACAAAGCCAGCACAAGCCTGTCCCATGGGTGTTTCTCCCAGCCTTTGGTCATCCTGTGTCTTGTGCCATCCCCGCAGAACAATCCACTTTGTTGGATTTGGAGGGGCTGTTGGGGTTTAGGTTTTTTTAGGCCTTTACTGTTAAAATTAATAAATTTTCAAAAATCTGTAAAGCTGTCTTGAAATTCTTTCCTTAACCAGCTTATTTTGCTATCTAAGTAACTTTTTCTTACATGCAGACTCAACTGGAAACTGCTCCTCCTCATGAACTGAAAAACATATTCCAGTTACTCCATGAGATCCTGGTAGGTGAAGGGTAAAACTTGTACAGGATAGATTTTTGTATTGATGTATAATGAAAAAAGTTGGGACTGCATTGATAATTTCAACATCCACATGTATTTTAATCCTTCAGACTGAATTTTATTACTTCCTAAAATCTGTCTTGATAATCCAGTGATACATAAAACTTCACTCTTACTTGTTTTGCATGTGGGGGTGGGTAAAACTATTCCATAGAATAGACTATTCCATACAGCATCACACACAACTTACCTAAGTTGATATTTTTCTTTCTTAACAGGTTATTGAAGATCCATTGCAAGTAGAGCGCATCAAATTTGCCTTTGAAACTGAAAATGGATTAATAGGCAAGTAAGCCAGTGGGTGAACACTCCTGTCTCCTGCTGACCCTCATGGTGGTAGAGGTTCACTCCATCTCCTGGTTCCCAATCCTCCTAAACTGTTCTACTTCTCAGGAAAAAAAAACTTGACATATTTTGTTTAGCCCCTGTCACTCCAAAAATGCTCTAAGAAAATCCAAAATAACTATTGGAATGTCACAGTGACAGCAAACTAGAAAGGAATTGAACAGGAAAGAGAGCTAACTTATTTAAATAAGGGGCAGATCAGAGTGTATGTGTAATGGGGAGGAAGAAAAGTACCTTTGATTACCATAATAGAGGAACTGTTCGAATTCTGTAACCTTAACATTAATTTTTATTTCCTCCATATCTCAAGAAGCTGCCAGTCTTTTTGTTTTGTCAGCACCCTGATTACCATAGAAAGAACCTGGTTCAGCCCAGCAGGATGCTTGCCCTGCTGACTGCAGTGGAGCCCCAGAGTGGGACAGGTGGCTCTCACCTGTTGCTGCTCCTGCAAAGTGTTGTCTCTCCATTAGATACAAAACTTTACTGAAGCATTCAAAGAGAAAAAATTCAGAAGTAAGAAGATACATAAAGAAATAACTTATTTCATGTGCATCAGGAGAAGCAGCTTTGGTGTGTAAATGAAATGTGGGGTTACACAGAGAGCCCCTCTGATGGGTTAGTGCAGCTGGAGCAGCTCTTTCATGGCTGTTTGGGTGAGGAGCTGCTTCAGATTGTGGCTTTCACCTTCAGTTATTTTGGATTTTGATTTAGGGAGAAACAGTATTTAGCTTTGTTCTTCATTTCTCTCATCAGTGCTCCCCTGTTTAGTAGTTTCCATGTGTGGCTGATGGCAGAGAAGGAAATATGCAGCACTGTAAGAGAATAACTAAGTGATTATTTTAATTTCTGGATAAATTGGTCCCACTTGGACCAATTCTGTGCTGTTACTTGAGCAATACATGACCTTTTTTCCTCTGCAGAGAAGTGCAAGTGTTCAATTGGATTTTTATGTTGAAGGCTTTGAGAACTGCCCTGAGGTTTGGGAGTGAAACTTGTAGTTTTACCTTGAAGTTTCCTCACAACAGCATTGAACAGCATCCCTCACACTGACTGGTTTTAATCCAGGAAAGGGAAATCAGCACATAATAGGTTTTGGTGCTCCTTAATAGGATGTTTGTGCATAATTTGTAGTACAGCAGTGCTGTAATTTTTATCATCTGCTCTGCTTCAACAGTATTAAAACTGGCAATTTGCAGTTCCCAAACAATTTTTGCCGGCTTTGGAGGTTTCACTACAGTGTTCTTTGCTGACTGCTATGGACAGAGCAACTTTTGAGTAGCAAATCTGATTGGGGCAGCTCCGTGGAAATCTTTGTGCTTCTCCTCAGTCAGAGAATTTTGTTCAAGAGGTGGGAATTCATGGCAGAGAAAACTTGCTGGTAGGAATGGCCTGGGGTTTTGCCTGAGTCTCCCATGGAACAGTTTCATGGCTGTTGAATTCTGCTATGCTTGTTTATGTGGAGAAGCTTTAAACATTCCTCTGGCTTTGCAAACTTTGATCCAGGTGGAAGCTGGTGATCTGGTTCATTTATGGGGGTTTCAGACAATTTGGTTTTTTTCCTTCAGACAAATGTAACCATAGTGATTATCTAACATAGAATGGATTATAGGGGAAGAATAACTGCATTAGGGCTGTTTAAAATTCAGGTACTGCATTTGAAAGATCAAAGTGAAAATGCAGCAGTTCTATTTTTAATCCAGTAGAGTTGTGGAAGACTCCAGACTACCAGCGCTTACAGCAGTGTGTTTAACACAAATACTCATGCTCACATCTGTAGAAACAAAATCTATTCCCTAACTTAAAATTTTAGCTTCATCTTTGTTTCCAGGCTGGCTGGTAGATGGAAATCTGGGTTGTGGTTTCTAATCCATGTGTTTCTCCCCACAGCCTTGATGCACCACAGCAACCACGTGGACAGCAGCCGTTGCTACCAGTGTGTCAAGTTCCTGGTTACCCTGGCTCAGAAGTGAGTAATGAAGGTTCCAGGCTTTAACCTCATCCCTGCCTTAGCTCCCTCTGTGACTATTGTAAAACCCACTACTCCTGGCTTTGATCAGTTTTAGCCTTTGTTACTGTGCAAGGTCTTGGTAGTACACGTGCCAGTATGAAGTGAAATCTTTACTGGTTGGTACCTGAAGGGATTTCTCAGGTAACAAATGGTAATTGCTGTTTATAAAGAAAAGGGCCATTCTGCACAGCAGGAGTCTGACATTAACACCAGATAAACATAGGGAAGCTGTTCCAGGCTTTTGAAATATTACAAGTCCTAAATTCTCTTTGTTTAGAACTTGGCATATGTCCCAATAAAGCATAATTCTGAAATATGTGAACCTGTGGGGTAGACTGCTTTGAGTATATTTTACTAAAATTATTGCTTTTGCTAATTTAATTATCAGCAGGGCTGTAGAGTTTAAGTCAGTTTGCAGTGATAACAGTGCACACAGAGGGCAGCAGTGCAAAGAGAGAGGAGTCTTTGTATTTTTTTTTGTAATTTTTTTTGTGTTGTCCAGAATGCCTTGTTCCTGACTAATGAATATAATTTCAATTCCCAAGGTGCCCTACTGCAAAAGATTACTTCAAGGAGAATTCACACCACTGGAGTTGGGCTGTGCAGTGGCTACAGAAAAAGGTAATTTGGCTGTAACAGGGAAATTGTCACTCATTTACAGCAATAATCATGGATGGATAATCTCCATCCTCTGCATGGCTCTCTGAGATGGCTCTAAAGACAAAATACTTCATTTCTTACAAGGACTACTTGGATGCAGCTAATCTGGTGCAATGCCAGAATTTCAGTAGCCCCCCACATGTTTCAGGCATAAATGCATTTACAGTGAATAAAACCAAGTGTGAATGGTTGCAGTGATTATTCTTTGCTATGTGGGAAGCTTTCAGTGCCACTGTATTCGTGTTGGGAGGCTTCAGCTTTTCTAAAAAAGCAGTTTTCCATTGCCTGTGTGTTGATGCAGGAGAATGTTTAAATGATTGGATTCCTTACAGAATCATCACAGCTTTGCACAAAGCACAGCTGCCGACTGATGCAGCTTTTCCTCCCACACGCGTAGTGTTTGTTCTTCCCTCTAAATTCAACATAGTTTGGCCAACATATCTTTCATAAATACCCAAGGACACTCTGGAAACGTGGAGCTCAGCAGAAGGTGGGTGCTGGTTTGCAGCTGAGGGACAGTAACCTTTGTGGCTGCATTTTAAGTGTCTGTGCCCCAGATCTCCAGCTCGCTGCCAGAGGGTTCAGGAAGCTTGTTCCAGTCTTAGTTCACCCACCATCACAAGTGGCTGAGGCTTTACACAAGTGAAAATCAAATGGCAAATGTATGGCTTTCTTGGCTTTTTATGCAGATGTCTGAACATTACTGGGCTCCTCAGAGTAACGTGTCCAATGAAACATCCACTGCAAAAACCTTCCAGCGCACTATTTCAGCACAGGTATGTGTCATCCTGGCAGAGGATGTTAAACTTGCTTACTTCTTTTCTTGGAAGCATCTTTGGGTTTGGCAGCTTTACTCACCATCCCTGCAAGTGTTCAAAAAATATGTGGATACAGCACTTGAGGCCATGGTTTAGTGATGAGCACAGTGGTGCTGCTGGTTTGGCAGTTGGACTTGATGATCTTAAAAGGTCTTTTCCAACCTTAATGATTCTTTGATATTTCAGTGCACTTCAGGCTGGTTTTCCTTTGGAAGCTCAGCCCCTGTGGTTGTTCCTGGAGAAAATTAACCCTTGAGTGATATTAGTGAATACTCACTAATGAGTATTCACTCATTAGTGGTAACTCAGCTGTCTCACCACTCGGCTGTGGTGACTCGGCTGTCTCACTACAGCAGCTATTACTGTTTTAAAACAATAATAATAAAAATGTTAAAAAATGTGAAATGAAGGGATCACCACACTCCCTGACACTCTCTTGGACTGTTTGCTACTCAGGACACTCTGGCCTATGCCACAGCCCTGCTGAATGAGAAGGATCAGTCTGGAAGCAGCAATGGGTCAGAAAGCAGCCCTGCCAATGAGAATGGAGAGAGGCACCTGCAGCAGGTAAAATGGGAGCAGATTTACCCCCTTACACCCCTGGTGTGTGCCTCTGTGGGGCAGCTGGTCCCTTGGGGTCAGGTCAGAACCATCACTGACCATACTGTGAACAACTGTGTATTTACAAAAGTGACTGTGTCCTTCTCTCCCTGTTCCCTGTGTGTTTGAAAGGGCTCAGAGTCTCCTATGATGATTGGGGAGCCTAAAAGTGACCTTGATGATGTTGACCCTTAGAGGAGACCCCTGTGAACACAAGAACCAGCTCAAACATTCAATGCCTGGTCCCTGCTGGAACTGGAGTCGTGTTGCTGATGCCATTGGGAGTCTGGGGGAGCAGTGGCTTCACAGGACCAGAGGAGATGCTGGAGGAGGTTGTTTCCCTGCAAGATAAAAGCATTTTTTTAGCCACAAAGGCTTCAGATCAACAAATGCTCTAGAAAACTGCATCTTCACCTGCAGTAGCTTGTGACAGTCCAAAACACCGAAACCAAGTTTGTCAAGAAGATTTTATCAAATACACAAACGCTAGTGGTTGAATTTTTATGTGAACATTAAATGAGTGAATGTAAAACTGTTGCTTTTCTGTGATGCTGCAAAAAAAAAAAATTTTTGGTTTTTATACAGGAAAAAAAAAAAAGAAACAGACTGCCCTTATGTATGGAGGGCAAATTTTTAATCTTTCTGATAATATTGAATAGGAATATTCAAATTTCTGTAAAGATGTGTGATGACTTACATTTCATTGTAAAATATTAGTTAAAGAATGGGTTTACATAAGGACTTCTGTATTTAATATGTCTCCCTGCTAATTTGTAAAGTTCTTGGTGAGAAAGATCAGCAGGATTGCTCTGTAAGAAGAGTGATTCCTTGGTAAAGGAGCTCTGGAATGAGTCATCTTTCCCAGTACCCTTCCAAAAACCCTTCAGACAGCTGGGAAGGGCAGTAAAAGAAAAGCTTTGTTCTCTAGGTATGCAAGCATTTATTATTCAAGGATGATGGTGAATAAAATTTAAAAAAAAAAAGAAAAAGTTAATGAGTAGTTTAAAAGAAAAAAGCACTTTAAGAAGGAATTCTGTTGCAGTTTTACTCATTACATTTTTTTAACCTTTGGAGACATATTGAATAAAATGTAGTCTCAGTCATGGATCTGCAATCACTTGCTTATGCTTTGAAATAACTGAGAAAGTTGGTATTGGTTGTATATGATGAATAATTCCTTGAGTGAGCTGGGAACACTGTTGTGCAGATTTTAGAGCAATTTTAACACGGGGAAAGAAAGAATTGGCTTTGTTTGCATTTTCACTTGACCAGGCAACGTTTAAAATATCACAGCTCTTTTAATTTCCTCACAAATAACTGGAAACCAGTTGGGATGATTTGAGCACAGTTTTGTTTTCCATGTCAAGTGCAGTTCAGTGATTGCTGGCTCTGGATTCGAGCTTCTTTTGTGCCAACTAACTTCATCTTTTGTACATTTTGTGTTTGTCACATTTTCTGCACTGCTTTTTGCCTTTATTTATGGATTCTGCCTTACTTTAAAAAAATTATATAAACAAACATGCACAGAAACGGGGGACATCTTAAGGAGTGCCTGGGTACCTCCAGAATAGACAAATTTGCCAAGTTAAAGGCACAACCAGCCAAAAAGTGCCTTTTTTTTGTTTCTTTTCACAGGCTGCTGCCAGAACACGGAGCAGCAGACAGCTTTTCACTGTTGTGCACTAATATTGAAAGTAACCAGTCATTTCACTGTTGGAAGGAACCACGGGATGGGATGTCAGCTGTACAGCTTTGTAACTTATTGCGGGGTAGGATGGATTGCAGGGAGGCACCACACTGTCTTCACAGACACAGGGCAGAGTTAGCATTTTGTAAATGTTTCTGATGATGTGCTGGGACGTTTTAAATGTGACGCGTTTTAAATTAATTTCAAACTAATCATTTCTTACAGAACCCCCCCCTTCCTTCCCTCCTTCCCCCCACCCCCAAATGCTTTGGTAATGGGCCATGAATCTTCCCAAGGAGTCAGTAGACAGCGGTGATGGGAGAAGCTGGTCATGTTCCCATGGGTTGGCACCACTTGTCACTTCAGGTTCCTGTTATTTCCTATGGAAACAACATCCTCGCTAGCCGTAGGCCCAGGGAAGCCTTGGTGGGAATTGCATCAGGATGGCTCATCACCACTGTCTACTTGAAACCAATACAAACTTTTTCACCCTTCTGCTCACGCTTGTACAAAGTCAGTGGTTATCATTTGCAATAAGATGATACTTGGTCACTTATTTTTGTTTCCAGCTGCTGTCATTCAAACCTGCTGAAGATTATTTTTTTGGAAAATAGAGTTCGACAAAAAAAAAAAGGAAAAAAAAAAACCAAACTAGTTTTTGTGTAAATTGTGATGCATTTATATGTTGTAATTTTTACTGCCAATCTTTTTGGATGAAAATGTTTTTATACAGCTTACAAAATGTTCAGTGAGGAGCAGCCGCAGCCTGCCTGTGAGCACTCGGGGAGATATTGTCCAATTAATGCATAGACATTTGGCACTGGAAAAATAGGCAGTCTTGATGAACAGTCTTGGGATTCCTGGTCAATGGAATAAAGTTATTCCTTTCACAGAAAACTAGTGTAATCTTTAGACTGTGCACACACTGTTGTACTCTTGTCTTGTTGATCCTCTTACCCTGAACCTCCCCAGGCCAGCCCTGCAGATGCTGAGCTCCTCAAGGGTGCCCTGATTGCTGCTTTGGCTCCTGTCCAGAGTCAGTGGGAGCAGCTGAGTGGCCCTGGAGCTGCCCTGCTGTACATCCTTATGCCACGGCGTGTGCTGGGGCTCTGTCACATCTGCACCTCTGTGCAGCTTCTCCTGCCCTCAGCAGAGTGATTTACCCTGGCCACGCTCACAGTGGCGGATTAGAGCGGATTTTGTGTGTCAGATGTGAGATTTGTGGGCGAGCTGGGTGTGAATTCATCCTGCCTCCCACAGGGGCAAGGGCCAGAGGGGTGCACACACAGCTGGTGTTCCATCGCTCACTTATTTGGGAACCAGGAGGGGCAGCCGGGCTGCCATGCCCCCTCTGCCTTTGTCCCCTGCTCTAAGGACAAGGACTTCCACTTTTCCAGCCTGACCCAGCCTCTGCTCTCCCCTGCTGGTCCTGGGAGCATGGGCTGGGCATTGCCAAGTGCTGCCAGGACTGGGATCAGCAGCCCTGGGATCAGCCCTGCCCTCCTGGCTGTGAGAGGCTTTTCCACCTACCCACGTACAAGGCACAAAGCAAGGGCTAATCTTTTAATATTGTTTCCTTCCACCAGGCTTATGAAGGCTTGAGCTGAGCTGGGGAAGCTCTGTCTGGCTTATCAGGCGTGGAACAAGCTCACACCTTGTGCTGGACCCTCCCCTCTCCCAGGGCCGGCAGCAGAGCTGAAATCCTGATGTGTGTTTTGAGAGGTGACAGCCCCAGGAACCTGCTGAGAAATCACCTCGGTGTCAGAGCTGTCCAGGAGCTCTCAGGCTGACATCTCTTTTTTCTTTTCTGCCTCTTTGTGCAAAATTCAGGTTCCAGCTGAATGAAATTATGGGCTGTAATTATGTCCATGTTATATAATTACATGTTTAGATTAGGGTTGGGCTTTTGCCCGCTTTAGTTAACAAGTAAGAATTAGTTTCAACCTTTCAAAGTGCTGTTTTGTGCTGGGTTTGCCTTCTCTGCCAATTAAAGCCAGAGTAACAGAGCTGCAGGGGGCTTTTGGATGGGGAAAAACGCCCAACCCAGCCAAGTCTGACAGGTTAACCTGGAGCTTGTGGTATCAAACTGTGGGGGTTTTTATGATCTGTCCTCAGATAACACCACAAAAATTACACATTGTAGCACCAGGAGGCTGCTGAGCACTGAGAGAGAAGTGAGACCCAGCTTTGGTGGCTGCTGGGGCTTCTCAGCCTTTCCCTGCTCTGAGCCAAGCTTTGTCTCCTTCCTGGGGCTCCAGCCCTTCCCAAGCGAAGGAACAGCAGCAACCCAAGTTCAAGGGCACATTCCCAAAGCTGGCTGATGTTTGTTTCCATAACTGGGAGCGTTTCCCCTGCACCGCTGTTGTTAAAACAAACTCCTGGTCTCGTGAGTGTGGGGACAACACAGCCCCAGAGCACAGCCCAGCTGTGGGCAAGGTGTCTGTGCCAACTTCCAAAGGTGCCAGCTGCCATCCAGGAGCACCCTGGATCAGATGCCACGTGGGGCTGCTCACTGACAAAGCAGAACCCCTGCTGGATGGGTCCCTTCCCTCTCCCAGACCAGCTCCCCAGGGGGATGTCTGTGAAGGCAGGCAAAGGACCACAAGAGCACAGGCCTATGAATTTTATTTTAAAAGGACATTTATAAAATGCTCGTTTATAAAACTCCAAGTCAATATTTAAGGTACAAATGTAAACACTAAGGTGCTATGAAAGATTTTTCTTCATTCTGGGGTTTTTTTACAGCTTCCTACAGTTCTATGTGTCTTGGGAAGACCTGAAACTGTTAACACATAACACCAGCAGATCATTAACTTTGACTCAACAACAAAAAAAGCACTAATGAAGCAGTAGCTGACTGTAGCAATGCAGATAAAAATCTAATTAACCAAGCAGGCTGTTTAAACTAAAGCCCTTACACTTGACTCAAAAGTAAAGAAATCTCCTAGGAATACCATTAGGCAATTATAAAACTGCCCCAAAATGGCTAAACTAAGATTTTCCAGGTGCTAAGCAGCATTAGCTGACAACTAATGAGCAACTAAGCAGGAAAGGAAGGAGTGATCCTCACAACACTTTCTTCTTTAAAAAGTTATTTTTTCCTATGCTGGGTGACAACACCACGGCTTGTTCTGGCAAGGCGTTTATAGGAAGATCCAGTGCATGGCAGGGAAAGGATTCTGGGAGGACTCCAGTGATGGGACAGGGCTCCAGCTGCCTGGGGGATGCTTGGAGGGCTCTTGCAGAGCCACCCTGGATGCTGGCCCTGGATCCTGACCCCGCTGTGTGCAAGGGGGTGGCGAGTTCGGTCATATCTGCATGTCAGAGCATGGATTGTTCTGGAAACCCTGGGAAGACACCGAGCCAGGGACACACCGGTCCAGCAAGGCCTCCATCCCTGCTGTGCCCCAGGAGCCTCCCCTCTCTCAGCCCCCCCTCCGGCCGCCCCCGGCAGCAGATGGCCACGGCCACGGCCCTGCTGCTGCCAGGGCCAGCGGCGGCCACGCAGGAATTGTCCTCAATGTGTGCTTCCATGGAGCCCTGGGACAGCGTGCTACAGCCTGTCAGCGTCCAGCCATCCCCACAGGACACTGTCACCTAACGGGGGGAGAGGTCACCATCCATGGCTCAGCACAGGGCTGCCTGTCCCCGATGGCCCCACAGCTCAGGGTGATGTGACTGCTGCCACCCATCCCATCACAGCTGGGGACAGCAGGGAGGGCTGCGGTTGGGACAGCCACACCCAAAGCCATCAGGGTGGCAGAGGGACATGCAGACACAACAGCAGGGCAGAGGAGCACGGCCCATCCCCATCCCTACCTTGTCCTCGTGTTCCAGGCCCGTGTGCTCCTTCAGCCGGCACTCGAGGCTGGCCCTGGGGCAGCACAGGGCGTGTGCCACCGCCTCTGTCCTGCTGGCACAGCGGCTGGGCCCCCTCCCCAGCGCCTCCACGGGCCTGCCACCAGCACCCAGCACCACGGATGGGGCCTGGAAACTGCACCCTGCCCGGGGGAGAGGGGATGTGGGCACAGGGCAGCCATGGCAGCATCCCAGCGCGCACAGTGAGGCCAAGGATGTCCCAGAGAGCCCTGAGCCTTCCCCACCCTGTGCACACAGCACATGCACCCCTTCCCTGCCACCCCAGCAACCCTTTTACCCCAAATCCCAGAGTGTTTCTGGTAGGAACACCCTTGTCCATCAGGCCCAAAGGTCCAACCCCGTGTGTTGGGTGTTACCAGCCAGCACGTGTTCTCCTGGGGAGCACTGGGCCCCCTCGGGCCCCGGGGATCCGGCCTTGGTCCGGCACCCAGCCCTGGGCCACGTGCAGCACCTGGCGATGGCATAAACGCCCTGGCCCCCGCTGTGGGCCACGCACTGCCTCTGCCCGTGCTTGTCCTGTGCATGGGCACACGGTGTCACCGCGGGGGCTGGGGGCAGCCCTCCGAGCCCAGCGGGCCTCCAGGGACAGCCGCTCCGCTCTGCTCTGCTCTGCTCACCTCCATGCGCTCCCCCAGCCGGCCGCCGCTGTGGGAGAAGCTGGAGCAGCTGAGCATCTCCTCGGTGCTGGCGCAGCGAGCCCCGGCCCTGGAGCGCC
>NW_005054345.1:2488101-2488518 GCF_000277835.1 Geospiza fortis | reverse complement strand
GTGAGTCAGGGGGCACAGAGAGCTCGGGCATGCCTGGAGCTCTGTGCCAGCATCAGCCCTCCCTGCCCCTCGGGGCACAGCTCGCCTGCCACATGCGCGGCCGCCTGCGAGGTGCCGCTCCGCGCCGTGAAACACGTGCTGCAGTCGCTGGAGGCGCCGATGATGTCGTCCCCCGGGGCAAACAGGTCCACGCAGCGGCCAAAGTTGGTGCCCAGGGTGCCGATGGAGGCAGGCTGGTCCTGGCTGTCGGTGGCGCCCACCGTGATGACCTGGCAGTGACAGCACGGAGGGGTGGCACGCCCAGCCCCAGCCCACGCTGCTCACCCAGGGGATGACCTGCAGGGATGAGGGGGCACCCAAGCCTCAGGGCCCCCCACAGCCGTACCTCCGGCTCGGATGCAGGCGAGGAGAGGCAGG
>NW_005054345.1:2486832-2487898 GCF_000277835.1 Geospiza fortis | reverse complement strand
TCGGGGCACGGGGTCACTCACCCAGGAGGGTGCCGCTGACGGTGCCCTTCCCCTGGCAGTTCAGCACCCGCAGGCTGCGGATGTTGGCGCCCCTGGCCACGCCGGCGTCGCGCCCGCTCAGCACCGCGGCCACGTGTGTCCCGTGGCTGTCACACTGGCCGGCCTGGCACGGCACGGGCACCGCAGTTCCATGCCCCAGCCCATCGCATCAGAGCAGGTTTGTAATCCCACAGTGTCCCCTCCACCCCTTCCCACCTTCATTCTCTCTTACACACCCGTGCTACCCTAGAACACTCTCCTAGAGAGGCCCTGCCCGACTCAGCCATATCTCCAAACAGATCCCAATATCCCCCAGGACCCCAGCTCGTGTTGCCCATCCTGCCCAGCATTTTGGTCCAGGCCAAGTGTCTCCCTTGTCCTGGAAAGCTTCACAAGCCCGGCCAGGATGTGGTGGGCGCAGGGGGATGCTCTGGCCAGGATGCAGCACGTGGCAGCTCAGGGCTCCCCTGCCTGTGGAAGTGGGTGCCATCCTCCTCGGGGATGCTCTCGAAGCCAGTCACAGTCACCCTGCCCTCGATCTCCCGGTGGCTGCTCTGCACGCTGCTGTCCAGCAGGTAAATCTCGGCCAGGTCACCTTTATCTGCCAGGGATGCAGCAGGGGAGAAAGGCAACCTCCATCACAGGGGGTGTGTGATCATCAACCTTCAGCACAGGCCAGCTGGGCTGCTCCCAAAATGCAGCTCCAGACCCGCAGCACCATGGGGCACAGGAATATTCCCATCCCTCAGGGAGAGGGGACCTGACTCTTCCTCAAAGCCCCCCTCACACACCCCAGCGCTTACTGGGAGGGCTGTAGGCGCCCGAGCTGGGCTGTGGCCGCAGGATCCTGCCCAGGTTCCAGGGAATGCTCTGGGCAAAGACGTAGGCATCCTCCTCAATGTACTTCACGTGCGGCAGCTTCAGCGCCTGCGGGGAGGACACAAAGCTCCTGTTTCCCCCCAGGGTGCCCACTGCCACCAGCGCCCAGCGCAGCTGCTGTCCCCTGCCACCACCGTGTCCTACCGTG
>NW_005054345.1:2482058-2486125 GCF_000277835.1 Geospiza fortis | reverse complement strand
AACGGGGCCGCGGGGAGGGGGCGATGGGGCCGCTGCTCACCCCGAGTCCCGGCGGATCGCTGGGGGCTCTGGCGAGCAAAGCGCAGCCGCTCAAGGACTGCTTTGAGAAAGGGCTGGAAGCTTTAATGTGCCTCCTACTGCTTCACTCCACGAATGATTTCCCGTGAAATCCTCTAATCCTGTTTGGGCATTTTTTACAGAGTCGTCACACGTGGCAGATGCCCTTTTTGCGGGGTGATTTCGGCGCTTTCCGCGGGTCCCCTCGCCGCTTCCACCTCTGCCCCTCCGCCGCATCGGCATCTGCCCCACATCCCCAGTGACCTCCGGCAAACCCCGGCCTTGCTCCCGGCTTTTCAGGGAAATAGGAATTCAGGAAAAATATTTGTGGTTTTGGCTGGTTATTTATAAGGTCTTCAGAGGTTAAATGTTTATATGGATGCACACGTTTTATACAGACGTGTGTGTTTCGTGTGGATGTGTGTGGTTTGTATGAATATATGTTTTACTTGGTGTACATATTATAATTATGTGCATGGTTTGTATGCACATATATGTTTTATATGGATGTGTGTGGTTTGCACGCAACAATATGTTTTAAATGGATGAACATGCTTTATAATTATGTGTAATTATGTGTATTATTTATAATTATAATTAATTAAAATAATTTTATAATTAATGGCTCGCATGGACATTAATGCTTTGTATAGGTGTGCGTGTTTTACAAGGATGTGCATGGTTTATATGGATGGGTGTGTTTAATATGGATGTGAACAGTTTGCAGGGGAAATGTTGATTTTTTAATGAGACCTCAAGCCTGAGCTCTGGTTTGGGTGACTGCAGGGACACCAGGCCCAGCTTGGCACCCCTGTGCTGCACAGAGCTGACACTGGAAGGGGTCAGCGTTCAGGGCACTGATCATGGGATCAAGCCCCACTCCTGATTTTTGGCTCAGCTTCCTCGGTGCTGCAAAGTCCCACAACGCACCACAGGGGCCTCAGGAGGCTTCTGAGGCAGCTGAGCACAGGGGGATCCTGTCTCAAGGGGGACAGTCCCCCTCTGTCTGCAGCCTTTCCCTTTTGCACAGGGGACAATCTGTGACTTAGGGGACAATCTGTGACTTAGGGGACAATCTGTGTCCCAGGGAAGGATGGAAGGAGCCCGAAGAGGAGGGAGGGGGTGGCAGAAATCCCCCAGTTCCACATGCATCCCCATGTGCAGATGAACCCGTGGGGGCCTTGGAACCCTGGGAAGGGATCCGGCCCAGCTCTCACACTCCAGTATCTGCAGTAAGGTTATTTTTTTTTTAATTGAGAATTTATTCAGAAATAGCCCAAAATTTGCCCCTGGTGCAGAAGAACTCTGTTTCAGCCCGGGCTCCCTGCGGAGCTTCCAGCGAGTGTGTCTGTGTTAAGGTGGGGAGGAAGGAGAGAGCAGAGGGGGGACATCAGAGAAGATCTCAACGAGGGGGAAGGGCTCCTAAATCCCTGTTGCCGCCCCTTCGCGGGGAGAGATGGAGCATCCCGTCGTTAAAAGTAAAATTTTCCCCACTTTTTGGGGAAATCACGCGGATTGCAGCTACTTACTGCCATGTCACAACCCGGCAATGTCAACGAGAACGCTGCGCTGCACCAGCCGGGAATCGAACCCGGGTCGCAAGAATGGGAATCTTGCATGATACCACTACACCACTGGTGCGCCGATGCCGCCTCCCCCCGCGGGGCACCAAGGCTCGGGCCCGTCCCTATCCCGCGTGGGCAGCATCGCCGGTCCCTCCCGTCCATCCGCCCCCATCCCCGGGGGTGACCCGCGGGGGCAGCGGGCGGTGCCCCCCGCTCGGGCCGAGCCGGGCCCGGGGCCGCGGGCGGCGCTTAATGCCATGCAGGAATGTCCCGGCTCCCGCAATGTTTAACCTCGGCCGGCGCTGGAGCCGAGCCCTTGGGCTCAAGGATGCTGTGCCGGCATGGGGGATGCACTCCCATGCGCCAAGGGTTCCGTGGGGGCAGGATCCAGGCTCCGTGTCAGCCCCTCCCCTGCCTCTGCCGGGAGAAATGCTTCTGAGATACAGATTTCTCCTGCCAAAAATGAAAGTGAGTGCCAAGCCATGAGGTAGGAGTCTCTTCTGTGAGGAAATTCTGGGAGAGCGCTCAGCCTGGAGAAGAGAAGGCTCCAGAGACACCTTGGAGCCCTTTCCAGCACAGAGACCCCAGGAGAGCAGGGAGGCACTCTGGGCTGTGAAGCGCTGGCACAGTTTTCCCAGGGAAGCTGTGGATGTGCCATCCTTGGACACATTCAAGGCCAGGTTGGACAGGCCTTGGAGCAACCTGGTCTGGTGGAACGTGTCCTTTGGAACAAGATGATCTTTAAGGTCCTTTTCCAGCCCAACCATTCTGTTCTTCTACAGGTAAAAGCTTCTGGGTGTCCACCAGATTGCCACACTCCACAGGAGCAGTGACACAGTGACATCCTGCCCTGGGCACCCTCTGGAGCTCAGTGAGATGTGGCTCCGTCCAAACAGCATTCCCAGAGCTGCCACCACACTCCCCCAGCCTGGGAAGGACAGGCAGGAGCTGGGTCCATGCAATCCATGTGGTAATGCTTCCCCTGGAGAGCAGCTCACAACCCTGCGCCAATGTTTAGCCAACAGTGCAGCCTTCATTCCCCACCCTCCTGTTGGCCATAAACACCCCAAGTGCTCCCTGCCCTTCTGCCTGGTGACACCAAGGTGAGCCCAGGGTGCAGCAGTGACACAGGGCTGTGACACCTCAGGCACAGCCTTTCCCTGCACACCCTGCACTGTACCAGCCAAGCACAGAACATCCCTGCAGGGCTCTGGGCCCTGGGACAGCTTTCCCACACTTTTCCACCTGGGGGTTTGGAGCTGCAGGGTTTTTAGCTCCTTCCAGCTCAGTTCTGTGATTCTATGGGATTTGCTGAAGTCTCCTCTGCCAGCAGATGTGTGCTCCCAATTCTCCTGGGGCCATGCCAGGCACAGGCAGACCCAGCCCAGCTTTCCCAAAAGAGAGCAAGGCACTCTCAGCATCCCCGTGCTGTTGGGTGCTTTGATGCAGACCCAGCTGCCCTGGGCAGGCTCAGCCTCACAGATCCCCTCAGTCCTGAGCAGCCAAAGGTTGTGGCTCCCAGCAGCTCTGCCATCTCTGCGTGCTGGGGACAGGTTTGGAGAGCCCCTGTGCTGTCCCTGTCATGGTGACAAACAGGCTGAGATCCACCCACGTGGTTTGGGACAAACACTTTTTATTCACAGAAGTTTGGGGACAGTGGGTGCCAGCCTGCAAAGCCACCTGCAGCTGTTGACACTGACCCAGCAGCCTGTGCAAAGGCAAAGCCACCACCTCGAGTGCCATCACCGGGGTTTTGGCTCAGCTGTGTCCTCCCCCCTGTGCCCCCAGGAGTGCTGGAAGAGGTCCTTGTGCAGGAGACAGGGGACAGCACAATCCATCCCCTCCATCTCCCCTCTCCCAACCTGGCTGCCTGCTGCAGGAGACTCTGGATCGAATTTTAATTTCAGCAGAGTGGGAAAAAGACTTTGAGGACATCTCTGCCTGATAAAACCCACCTGCCCTGAGCAGTTTTACCCACCTACACCTGATCCTGCTCCAAACAGCACAGCCAATCCTTTCCTTTCCCAAGCACAGCCCTTAGCCCAGATCCTGCCCAGCCCAGCTTCTCTGTGCCCACCCAAATGGCTCTGGCGAGGAGGCCCTGTCCCATATTCTGTTGAATTCAGGAGCTGGGTGTTCCCCCTTTGGCTCTGGGGGAAACGACAGCCTCCTGAGTGCCTGGGTGTGCACAAGGGGTGCAGCACGGGATCCTGGGGCCGCTGCACTTTGGGGGACAGCCCCCTTTCCCCCAGGCTATGACCGGTGTGTCCCCTCCACGAGGTGAGTCCGTGCCAAGTGGCCATTCTTGCCAGGAAATCAGTTCTCAGGCTCGGACAGGCCATCGCTCTCCTTGAGCAGAGCATCCGGCTCCTCCTGGAGCCCGTAGTAGAGCTCATCCTCCCTGCCGGGGCCCCTCGGGGCGGCTCGGGGCGGGGCCCCCCCCGC
>NW_005054345.1:2471468-2481882 GCF_000277835.1 Geospiza fortis | reverse complement strand
TGGGTGGCTGCAGGGACCTGGGATGTCTGTCCCTGTGCCAGCCCTCGGTGCCTGCTTTTTTGGGGACAGCTGCCCGCCAGGTTCCTGCTGCCCAGGGGGTGAAGTAATGGCTGTCCTTGCATTTCCTGAATCTATAGCTGGGATGGGAAAGCACTGCACCCATCCCAGCTGTAGCTACATTTTGGGAGAAGCCCAAGTCCTATGCCCCCAGCCTGAACAGTGACCCCCATCACTTGCACGGCCCTCTGGGACCTCCCTAACCAATACTTGGGCACCATATGTGGCATCTGGTTTGAGGGTGACGTGCAGTGCATCTCTTTTCTACCAAAGTCTGACCAGGAACTTGGGGGTTATTCTTGTGAGGGACGCTGTTTATATTGAAAAACGAAAAAAAAAGCAAAATGCAAAAAACACAAACATCAAAATACAAGACCAAAGGCCATCTAAATTTCCTCCTGGGAAATAATTTGGTTCAGAGAATCCTCGTGGGTTGAGACTCCATCCCCACCATTCGGCGGGGCCAAGGGTGTGGAGGCTCAGTGCTGTGACAGCAGCAAAAACCCCTCTGCATCCTCTCCCTGCCCCAGCACTGGGGGTCTGATCCTCCCATTTTCACGCCACATCCCAAGCCCTCAGGCACCACCTACCAGCTGCTGGGCGCTGTTTCCCGGCGGGATGGCAGCTCCTGGAGGGGCTCTGCAGCCGCGTGGTGCAGCTCCCGGTGGATCTCTGCCGTGGCCTGCAGGGATGGCTGGGAGCAGCTCCGGGGCCGAGGGGGCTGTGCCCGGGCTGGGGCTGGGCCCGAGCTCACCTCCTGCCTCTGGACCTGCTCGTAGGAGGGCAGGCTCTTCTCGTAGGGGCTGCTGGCCTCTGGCTTGGGGCAGGGGACAATCAAGCTGCAGGCAGAGGGGTAACAGGGTGCTGAGCAGACCTGGACGCCATGGAGCTGGGAGATGCTCAGGCACATGCACACAGGGCTCCATCACCTGAGGGAGAGGCTTTAGAGGCCACCAAGGCCGTGTCACTGCCCACACCAGCAGCAGAGCCAGGGGATGACTGCAGGAACACCCCTGGATGCTCTGCATCCCCCAGCATCACTCAGTCCCTCCCAGCCTGATCCCTGCTTGGCACTTTGTGCTGCAGGACACCAGGTGCAGCTGTGCCCAGTGTCAGAGCTGCCCCAGGGCACACATCACCCTGCTGTGGGACCCACCCTGTGTCCTTGTGTGGCAGCACCGTGGGTTTGTGGTCCAGGAACCGCTCGGCCTCGAGGTCGGCAGGGACGAACGTTATCTGGGGGAAAAGAGAGGCAGAGCCCAGGGCTGTGCTGGGCAGCACAGGGACCCAGCCCTCACAGTGGGGAGAGTGTCCCTTCAGCTGGGCTTAGGGTCTTTCCCCACCCTGTTTGGATGTTTCCCTTGGAAAGGGCACTTCTGAGGGCAGTCAGTAAGGAATGAATGAGCCCAGCACAGCCCTGCTCTCAGTGCCTTTCACACGTGTCCCCAAGCCCAGAGGGAGTCCCAAGGCCCACACAGGAGGTCAGTGGTCAGGGACCACACCGAGGGTGTCCCATCCTTGAGCCTCCAGCACGGTGGCAAAGCCACATGTCCCTCCTGGCTGGGGCTGAGCCCAGCTTTGAGGGGCGCTGCTTTCTGCTCCACCCCAGTCCCACAGAGCACAGCTGCTTCCAGAGGTCCCAGCTGGTCCTGGGTCCCGAGGTGGCTCCCCCACATTCTGGAGGGCAGCCACGTTGTTGATGGGCCACCCAGCAGTCCCAGATCAGTCCTACAGATGCCCTCTCCTGGAAAAAGCCCATTTCTGCCAGAGCCATTCCAGGGCGGGGACGCGTGGCTGCGCTGCGTGCCCGCTGTGCCCTCTGCCAAGGAGACTGCCAGCCGAGGGACCCCCCGACCTCCACGGCCACCACTGTCCCTTCCCAGGAGCCCTGGGAGCCTGCCAAGCCCCAGAGCCCAGGGAAGGGCTGAGTGGGAGAGGTGAACACAAGTTTATTTCCTTGGGATTATTCCCTGCTGTCTGCTTGAAAGCAAAGCCCCAGGCTCAGGGGTGAAGGAGATGGGGCACATCCTGCAGGCATCAGCAGGGCAAAAACCTCCCAAAACAATTCCCCTTCCAGATTGCTGCAGCTAGCTTCCCCTGGGGAAACTGAGGCTGCATATCCACAGCAGCCAGAGCCCCCCAAACCCAGCCCTTGAGCCCCCCAAAGTTCCCAGCAGCAGCAGGAAGGATCCTACCTTTGGGTAGCACTGGCACATGCTCCATGTGATGCCCACGGCTACCAGCAGCACTCCCAGGACACAGAAGGTGATGTAGTACTGGGGCTTTTCCATGCTCATGATGAACATGCCCAGCATCACCAGGAAGAAGCCCAGGATGATGAAGCCATAGCGGAAGGTCTTCTCCTCTGCCATGGGAGAGATTGTGGGAAGCCCGTGCACCTGAGGCTGCTGAGCACACCTGCAGCGTAAGGCAAGGAGTGGTTTCTCTCTCCAGAGGCTGCCAGGAGCTGCACGTCGAGCTGGTCCTGCCCAGGGCTGAGCCAGCCAGTTTTTAATGGGTTTGTAATGAATGCAAACACTCCCCCGCCGTTCACACTCCAGTGGAGCCACCCGGCACGTGGCCGGGTAACCTTCCCTGCAGCACCCTCAGCCAGCCCCACACCTTGGGAAGGGACAGGAATAACCTCCCCTGCAGCCCCACACCTTGGGAAGGGACAGGGATACCCTTCCCTGCCAGACCCCACACCTTGGGAAGGGACAGGGAGCACTGCAGGGACGGGGACCTGCAGACCAGCTGGTGCTGCTGGGATTTTCCCAGCCCTGGGCACTGGAGCTGGACTCAGTCATAAATCAGAGGTGGCACAGCCCCAGGTGAGGGGGATGCCAGGCCCAGTGAGCTCTCAAGGGCTGCGGGGCTGCAACAGGAAAAGAGGGAGAGCTCCGGGGTCGTTTTGGAGGCTGGGGGGTTTGGAGCAGACCCTGCCTTGCTCTGGCTGAGTGCTAAGGCTGCCTCACTGAGCTGTGAGGGAGGAACTGAAGCCAGAAAAGCATGGAGTGAGGTTGTTCCACCCAGGGAGAGTAAAGACAGAGTGTCCCTGTGCCCTGTGTACACTTAGGTTGGAGCCGGGGTGTTAAAAGGTGTCTCCTTCCCACCACACATCCGACAGCCAGACAGAGTTTGTTTTGATTTATTCCCTTGATTTATTCCCTTGATTTATTCCCTTGATACACCTGGTTTATGACAAATAATTCTGTTACAAACAGTGTGTTAGACGTGGCTGTGGCCACTGTGCAGCCCTGCAGGGCCACGGGGGCCCAGGGCAGCGCTGAATTTTGTGGGGATGCAGGCCCTGGCAGCAGCCCCTGCTGCAGCCGGCCTCTCCTCTGGGCAAGGCTGCACTCCCAGCCGGGGAGGGCAGGCAGGAGGGGGCTGTGCCACTCAGGATGGCTTTTCCAGGAGGCTGCTGACACGCCAAGTGCCCTTGGGTGCTCTGAGCACAGGCACGGCCCACTGAGCACGGCCAGCACCAAGGGAAGTGAGGCGTGGGCAGTCGGCATGTGGGGAAACAAGGTGGAGAAGGGATGGAGACAGGGCTGGAAGGGGCATTCACAGGGAAGTGAGCGGTGCAGACAGAGCTGGGCTTTCTGCGCCCAGATTACTCAGCGTGCTGCACATTTATTATTGAGTGGGCAGGCCTGACAGGAGCTCCCCAGGGTGAGCAGGGAATGCAAAGCCTCCGAAACCAGCAGTGCTTTTATTAAAAATATGAAAGCTTTCAAACATGCCAGCTACCCGCGATGCTCTGAACACATCTCCCAGCGCCGGAGAGCCGGGCAAGCCGGGCTGACCCTCCCCAGGGCTCGCCCACCCTCCTCTCGCCCCGTGCCGGAGGTTTGGGGCTCAGTTTCCAGCGGGGGGAGCGGGCAGAGTCCCGGGCCGGGCTGGCGGCGCTCAGAGCCCCCGCACGATGATGCTCTCGATGATGTTCTCGTAGCTGGGGGGCGGCGTCGCCTGCGGCTCCCGGGGCTGCGCGGGCTCCAGCCAGGAGGGGCTGGGGCGGAACAGGGCGCTGTCCGAGGAGCTGCGCCGCCGGCCGCCCTGCCAGCCCTCCTCCTCCTCCAGGTAGCGGTACAGGGGCGGCGTGAGCTCCTCCTTCCTCCCCGGCGCCTGCACGAAGGCCGGGGCAGCCTGCGCTGGTCTGCAGCTCAGGGCTTCTTCATAGCTGGGGATGGCGCTGGAGTCCCAGGAGCTGCGAGGGGAGAGGAAGAAACCCAGCAGTGCACACCATCAACATCCCAGCGTCCACCTGGGGCATCCCAGCACCCCTGGCACATCCCAAAACCCAGCTGGAGCATCCCAGCATCCAATGGAGCATCCCAGCACCCAATCAGAGCATCCCAGCACCCAAATGGGGCATCCCAGCATCCAACTGGAGCATCTCAGCACCCCTGAAATATCCCAGCACCCCACTGGAGCATCCTAGCATGCCTGGAACATCCCAGCATCCAACTGGAGCATTCCAGCATCCAACTGGAACATCCCAGCATCCAACTGGAGTATTCCAGCATACAATTGGAGTTACCCAGCTGGAGTATCCCAGCACCCAGCTGGAGCATCCCTGAGCATGATTAACTTGTACTGGGGACAGCACATGGGCAGGTTTTGCTGGAGTGTCATGGGGTGACCATGTCAGCTGCTTCCTGGCTTCCATGAGGTTTTTAAGATGGTCCCAAGGGGCAGAAGAGCATCCTCATCATGCTCAGCCCCTAATTCACCCCCGAAGAACAGAGGCTGCTGACAGCTGAGGGGGGAATTTGGCACAAGGACCAGGACAAGCAGAGAGACCCCATGGTCACACCCGGCTCCCAGGCCAGCCAGAGCCCTCCCTGCCCTGGCCAAGCCTGCTGCCACTTCCAGCAGAGCTTTCCTGAGCAAACACAGCTCGTGCACGGGGAAAACCTCTGACAACCTCTGCCCTGCTCCTGGCCCTGCTTGCTGGGCATGCTGTGAAACCAACTCATCCCTGCAGGTGGAAGCCAGCCCGGTGTGCTGGGGAGCAGCAGGCACAGCTGGCCCAAAGGAAAAGCCCTGTGCTCCACAGGGATGGCCCAAAGGAAAAGCCGTGTGCTCCACAGGGATGGCCCAAAGGAAAAGCCCTGTGCTCCACAGGGATGGCCCAAAGGAAAAGCCCTGTGCTCCACAGGGATGCCTCCATGGTGACCTTGGCAGATCCCTGTCCCAGACAGACCACCCCGGGCTTCTCTGCCAGGGATTTTGCCAAGCAGCTGAGCTTGCACAGGAATGTCACCTTGGAAATGTGGAGAGGGGGGGTTATCCAGCACAGGATGCTTTGCTGGGGCTGGAGGAACTGCTGCAGCTCCAGCACTGCCAGGGTGCTGCATCCCATCCAGCCAGGGAGCTCAGGGAAAGGGACATTCCCACAGGGGCACAGCAAAGTCCCTCCCTGGGACAAGGATCCCCCCCAGACACCCAGACCTGCCCTGAAGCTCACAGATATTCAGAGATGGGCTCTGAAACCCCTGGAGAACCAGGAACGTGCCTCCCACTCCAGCTGTGTTTGGATGGTTTAATGTCCTGAAGAGTTTCTCTTAGTGCTGCTTTTCCCCAGAGCCCCATTTCTGCTGGAGCCAGGATCTTTGCTGTGACCCCACAAAGCAGCACTGGGAAGGGCTTCCACAGCAGCCTCCAGCAGAAAAAAAAAAAAAAAAAACCAAAAAAAAAACACAAACCCACAAAAAAAACCCAAAATCAAAAACAAAAACAAAAACACAAAAAAAAAAAAAAAAAAAAAAAAGGGAAAAAAAACCCAAGCAAACAAACAAACAAAAAAAACCACCCAAAACTTTTAAATGAAGAAGGGGGAGCAAATCTCAGGCTCACACTGGAAGATCCAGGGGACCTGAAAAGCAGCAGTGGTGTTCAAGGCAGGGCAAGGAGTCTTTCTATCCCTTGAAACTGGCTTCATAAAGGACCCTCTGCCTACATTCCTATCTTGATGCCATCCCAAGAATTACTTTCCCTATTTTTTTCCATATTATTTTTCCTTTTTTTTCCATATTATATTTCCTTTTTTTTTCCCCAATATTATTTTTCCTCATTCTTTTTCTAGGAAAAAAATGCCAAGACTTAAACTCCCTTGTAAGCAAGACTTTGCTTCCTTTAAAGGCCTTATAAACACCCTCATCCTCACAGAGCATCGCAGGGCTGCCAGGCCAGCACTGGAGCTCTGAGTGACCTCGCCCCACGCCCACATCCAAACCTGCATTGGCCAGAAAACCAATGAATTCTTCTGCTTGGTGGCCCTGCTAAGGAGATGTGTCAAGGGGCACGGAGAGCTGGGTGCAGGGCAAGGAGAGCTGGGTGCAGGGCAAGGAGAGCTGGATGAAGGTCAAGGAGAGATGGATGAAGGGCGAGGAGAGCTGGATGTAAGGCAAGGAGAGATGGATGTAAGGCAAGGAGAGATGGATACAGGGCAAGGAGAGCTGGGAGCAGGGCAAGGAGAGGGTGGCAAGGAGGGGATGGGCAGGCAGGGTTGACATTAATGAGCAGGAGCATCTGCTCGGGGGGCAGGAGGAGAGCGCAGAGCAGTGCTGCTGCCGCTGTGAGCTCACCAGCCAGCAAGGTTCAGGCTCAGGCACAGCCAGAGCCATCCTCCCCCTGTGCCCAGCCCGGCGCCGGCAGGGACGAGGCTCCCACCTGCAGTTCCACTTCTCCGCGGGCTCCGCCGTGAAGTACTGCAGGTCCCGGGGGAAATGGTACTGGTAGCGCCGGGACACCACCCTGGCGTTGGCCATCGCTCCACCAGGCGAAGCAGAGCGTGCCCGTGACCAGCAGCACGGCCCCCGTGATGGTCAGGCCGTAGCGGAACGAGGCGGCGGCCATCCTCCGGGAGCAGCGATTAGCAGGGGACAGCACCGAGGCAAGGCATGAGAGAGCCTGCAGGACAAGAACGGGACAAGGCTTGAGAGGGAGAAACTCATGGAAGACCTGCCAGAGAGAAAATGACTGGGCGAGGAGGTGTCCGGGGCTTGCAGACCCTTTAGCCACCATCATCATCATCATCATCATCATCATCATCATCATCATCATCATCAATCATCATCATCATTATTATTAACAATAATAACATTAATAGTAACGTTAATATTATTGTCTTTTTATTATTTTTATTTTTTATTTTATTTTATAATTATTAATTATATCATTATTTTATTTTTATTATTTTTATTTTATCATTAACAATAATGTTAGTATTATTATATCGTTATCATTTTTATTATTTCTATATTATTATCTCTGTCAGAAGGGGCATTTCCACCATATCAGATAGAAAGAAGAGCAAAGTCAGCACCAGGTTGAACCCATAAACTTCCCAACAGCCTTGTAAAAACACCCCAATTTTCAAGGAAAAGCACAAAGGCAGGATGGACATCCCAGCTCCAGGCTCTCCCAGAGCTCTTCTCTTTGGGTTTTATTCCAAATTTCCTCCCAGACCTGGAGGAATGCCAGCTGGGTTTCCTGGGCTTTCAAAGCATGGCTTATGGAACGGGTTGGAGAGAGGGACATAAATTTAAGACGTCATCACTTCCAAATTATCAGTGTGCCTGTTTTCTCCTCCAGAACAGATGACATTGGAAAAATCTGCTCAATCTTCATCCACATGAAGTTTGGCACACAAAACTTTGCTTGCCTGGGGCAGCTCCAGTGCAAACTTTCTCAAGTTCCTGTCAAGATCGATCCTGCAGGTGTTATCATCATCTTCACCCTCCCTATCAGGGTGGTTTGGGGTTGGTTTGACAACCAAACAGGCGAGGTAGTGCCACATGTTCCTGCTGGGTGGCTCTTCTCAGCTAAACGTCACATGCAGAGAGTTTCCCTGGTGCTGGAAAACCTGGGGAGGGGGAACTGGTTTCTGATCTCCATCCCCATTGCTTTCTCCAGCAAACAGCAGGCATCTGCTCCCTGAGCTTGTGCATCCCCAGCTCCCACCTAACCAACTAACCAGGGAGGGAGAGAGGTCCCCCCCATCCCCTCTGCTCACTGCCCAGCAAGAAGATGCAGGCTCAGCTCCCACTTCTCAATGGACAAAAAGCTTTGGACCATGTGGGAATGAAGCACCAACACCCCCAAAGAGGTTCAGTCCTGGGGGGCTGTGCTGGGAAGGTTTGTCATGGTGGCAGTGCCAGCGGAGAGCCTGCATATCAGGGGTGGCCAGGGCAGAGGAGGTGGTGGACAGGTGAATGACCCACACTGAGCTGTCACCTTTGCCTTCATCACTGTACCTGTGTGTCAGCAACAGGACCATGATGTGGTGGCTTTGGTCCCCATTCCTCCAGGCAGGGCTCATCTCCTACAGAGGGGTCCTAAATTGTACCCTGAGGTCTGAAAGTGCAGAGCCAGAGCCAGGCAGGGAGCAGAAGTCCAGCAAGGACTTGGTGCCATCAAGGTCAGGGGGAATTATGTTATTTCAAGGTGTTATTTATCAGATGGGCTCGCTAAATGGAAAGCCAAATTACCTCGTAGTGAAAGAGGCACTACCTGATCTAATCAACATTTAATGAAGGAATCTGATGAGAAATGAGATTTGGGAAAGCTGCAGGAGTGGGAGCCCCCAGCAGCTCACTCCAGCTTTGTCCCAGGGTCACAAGCCCAAGATGCCACCTGGGCTGGCTGTGGCCAGTGGCCATCAGCCGGGAAGGCAGTCCTGTTCCTGGGCTGGGAAAAGGCAGAGCTTCCCTGTGTAGTGGGGGCATGTTTGGATGCTCCCTCCTGAAGCGCAGGGGCTGAGCTGAGATGGAGAAGAGACTGCTGGAGATGGTGTTAGATGCTGTCAGGGGTCAGCATCCCCAAACCATCACTGAACATGAGCAGGACACAGCAGAAGAGCTGGACTCGGGTTCCCTTGCATCAGGAGATGCTCAGGAGAGCACAAGGACCCCACTGACCTGTGAATGCAGCTCCTTTGCTCAGCAATGCGTTTTCAGGTAGAAATTTCAGCATATTGTTTAAAGAAAAAACAAAATCACCCAAAGAACCCCTACAGCAAATCTCTCAATCCAGCTGTGTGGAAATGTCAGGTCACTCCAGACTGAGACGCTGCACTGCAACTGCACCAAGAGCTGAAACGTTCACCTCCTGCAACAAGCACTCTCCTCATTCTGGGGTCAGACAGGTGAGGTCTGGGAGATGCCCTGAATTCCCTGGTGAGCTTTAGGAGATGCTGTGATTTCCCCTGCCTGGGCACGGGGAATTTTGCAGCCTCCAGCACTGAGCACATCTGGGAGAGCTGGCAGCGAGGGGGAGGAGGAGGGAAGGAGGAGAAGCCTCCGATGGAGGAGCCTCTGGGAGGTGATGGATTGACAGCTCGAGAGAATAAACTCCTCTCTCTCTCTCTCTCGACGCACCCAGCGCGGCGCGCGGGGAGCTCCCCCAGCCTCCGCGCACGGGTCCTGGGCTGCCACAGCTCTCCCCAGCCTCTCTGAAAGACCCGCGGTGTTTTCTCAGCACAGAAAATGCTGGAAGAAGAGCCTGGAGGAGCAGGGAGCGAGGTGCGAGGCTGGGGCAGCACCTCAGGCTCCCGCAGCCTCTCCCGGCTCCACTCCCGGGGAACTCAGCATCTGCACAGAGCCAGATGTGGCTCTCCCTCCCCACGAGCATTCCCAGCACAAGTTTTCACGGAGCCGCAGCAATTGCCGGCTCTCAAACGCCCTTCTCCACTCTCCGAGCCCCCCTGACATTTTGTTCTGCCCTGTCTCCTCCTCTGACCTACTCTGAAATAGTTTTCCGGGGAATAGATTTGCACGTTTCATGTACAAACAGATAATGTTGATAGTTTACATAGTTCCAGTAAGCGGCTGAGAATAGCAGCCCCCATATAAAGTTATGCAGATGGTGATTCATAGGGTCTACTAAGCATTACTCAGAAAAACGCTCTTTTCAAGCAACATGAGAAAAGAAAAGAGTTTTGAACCTCTCCCACCGCCATCAAGCAGAAATCCACCTCCACACCCGTCCCTCCACGGCACTTACAGTCCGTCCTTCCGTGCGGGGCTGGAGACCTTTAACCACGGAAGAGGAACAGAAGAGATGCACAGAAGAGATGCGCCAAACAAAGCGTGAGCGCGTCTTTAAGGAGATCCCTTCCTGCTTTACCCAAATTTGCTGTTTTGTTGTGACAATTACCAGGGAGGGTTTGCTCCCCGTTCAAAGCAAAGTTACAGTGATGCCTTGGAAGAGCTTCCAAGAACTCCGGTGCGCTCATCCTGGCGAGGCAGGTGCGGACAGAGAAGAGCCCGTGTGCCCCCCTTTGGGGCCGTGCCTGAGCCCCGCGTCCCCTCCCCGGCTGTGCCCGTCCCCGAGGCAGCCGCGGGGTCTC
>NW_005054345.1:2459180-2471283 GCF_000277835.1 Geospiza fortis | reverse complement strand
GTCCCGTCCGGTCGGGGCGCGGCGCTCCCGAGATGGAGTTTGGGATGCAGAGCCCGCCCTGCGCTGGGACATCCCTGCTGTGTCCTATGCGTGGGACACCCACGACAGCAGGGTCGCTGTCCCAGCCTTGCTTTGTGACCACTTTAGTTCTCCTCGGCTCTGTGTCTAACGCTAATATTGTCCCTTTCCCTCGTTCATGGAATTAGAACGGTTTGGGTTAGGAAGGACTTTTTAAAGGCCATGTAGTCCAACCCCCCTGCAAGCAGCAGGGAAAGCTTCAACTAGATCAGGCTGCTCAGAGCCCCGTCTCACCTGGCCTGGAATGTTTCCAGGAATGGGGCATTCACACTTCTCTGTGCCAGTGTTTCATCAACTTCACTGTAAAAAATAATTTCTTTATGGCTAATCTAAGTCAATCCTTTTTTAGTTTAAAACCATTACCCTGCAGCACTCAGGACACCTGGATATTAAACAAGCTGAGGGTGCTGTGATCTGAATTTCAGGATGGTCGGTATGACAGCATCTGGATTCAGGCATAATTCCTCATCACAGAGCTGGAGGGAGATTTGATCAAGAGCTGCTGTGCTGTGCTGAGGCTGTGCATCTCACACATCCACAGATGCACAGATGCAGCACGCTGCCCTTGGGCTACAGCTGGGCACCACTTACAGGCAGAGCCTTTCCTGTGGATACCCTGGGCTGCTGCTCCTGCACTGCTTGGAGCTCCTCAGCTCACAACCAGCTCAAGGTTTACCTGCACGTGCTGCAGGGACTGATGCAAAGCCCCGCTGTGGAATCCACATCTGCTTCAAACATGATGAGAAGGCACTCAGCCCAGCTGAGAACCCGTGGGTGCACAGCTCCATTTACCTGCAGCCACTGTGGAGTTTTACAAAAGGCAAACTGAGGCACACGGAGGGCTGGCTCACACAGGAGTGGCCCTGCAGCAGGTTGGGTCTCCATCCAAGAGGAGCATGGGGCAGGAGTCCCCAAGGCCAGCACCCCGTGATGTGGGGGCACTGTGAATCAGCAGCCACTCTGTTGAAGGACAATAAGACAACTTTTTCTGCTCAGATATTGTATTTAACTGAAATTTGATTGTCAAACAGCATCTGAAGCACTTCAAGGTTGTGTCAGTGCACGGCTCCCAGAGCTATTCCCAGAGCAGGGCTGCAGAGGGAGATGGCTTTGTGCCAGCACACTGGTTTTTCAGCCCCATAACCATCCACAACCCTCTGCCTTGCCCAGAGATCTGGTCTGCAGGCAGCCAAACCCATGACAAATATTCCACCACAAGGCAGAGGCTGGAAGTGCTGAGTGCTACCAGCACCTCTGTCTGCTTAGCAGCACCTTGGCCAAAATGTGTTTTCCCTCTCTGAGCACTTTCCTGCAGGTGGATAAGGTGCTGCAACATGGGGCACAGGGAAAAGGCTTCTCCAGAATAGACAGAATATCTGTGCAAAACAAGTGAAACATCCCATGTACAGCGAAACTGCAGTGGGGAAAACAAGGAGATATAAAAGACAGTCACAGCCCCTGCAAGAACAAGAACAAAGGAGGAACGGGGAAGGAGATTGTTCCAGTAATTGCCTCCCCCAGGTAAGGATGCTGAGCCTGAGCAACGCTGCTGGCACAAAAAAATGCTGCTTTTTGATTCATTGTTCACCTAATTTTGCTGCTGCAGCAAATCACATGTAAAATAGTGCATTTCACTGTATAATCAAGATAAATAAACCAGCTTTTTCATTAGGTGTGTGTGTATGCAGATGCATGCACTCTCTGCCCTGTCACAACAGGATGGGTGATACCAAGAGCACCAAGCCAAAAATGAATTTGGGTGCACCAAATTCACCAAGTCCAGAGCACAGGCTTCCTGCCAGAATCCTTATTTGTGGCACCTGGGCCAGGCCACAGTGATTCCTTCAGTGATCTGGCACACAGGACACTCATCCCACGCCCAGCTGCCCCTAGCCAGCACCTCTGGTCACACCCCCTGTGACAGGGTCACTACAGATCCACTGATGTGGCTTCAGGGGTCACATCTCTGCGGGAACAAGGTGTCCATGCTGTCCAGATCCATGGAGAAGCCATTCCCAGGGGCTGGCACACCTCGTGTTTCCCTGCACCCTGGGTGCAGCCTGCCAGGCAGGTAAGGGGCTGCAGCACACAGCCATGAGGGTGTGCAGATGGGAGTTCCTGCATCCAGCACGTGGAAAGCAAAGGAGAAACCTCCTGCTGTTTATCTTTGCCTTAATTTGCATCTTCTTAAAATGCCTAATTAGTCGTGCTAGTTGATACACTGGCTCAGGCACTCCTACTTAATCCAGTCAGCAAACCCAGGCTGTGGAAATATTTGTCCTACGTCTTCACATGAGGCAACATTCGCCGGTGTCCTTTGGGGTTGAACCTGCAGCTGGACATGGATGTCTCAGTGCAGGTCCTGCTGCATGGGCAGCTGCAGGGTTTGGGAGCCCTCCTTTGTGGTCTCCATCAGGAAATGCCAAGCATTTGGATGTGGAAGGAGATCAGCCCCCTGACGTCAAAGTGGGGTGTGGATTTTTGGCTAGTTCACCTACAAGTACTCCTTCTGCAGACCAGCTGTGGTTTTGACCCAAGACTTTATTGAATGCCAAATTACTTTTTGTACCATAAAATGTACTTTGTAATCTATCTTAATATTTGGTTCCAATGGCTTCACTGAGTTTGTTATAATAGGAGAACAAGATGTGTATGAAGTTGTTTGATATCAATTTCTGTTGTGGTTCCCTCACTAGCTATGTCCATCATCTAGCAAGCCATTGGACCCAAAATCTCTGAGTGTTTTAAAGCTGAAATGTTTGCTTACTCAACTGTAATGATGTCCCAACCAGCAGGCTGTAAATCTGCACCACACTGAGGAGCACAACTGTGGTGGAAAGTTTTGGAAAGGGATTGGGAAAGTACAGATAGAACTGTCCACAGAGGGCTTTATGGACAAGCAGTGTTCTCAAATTCCTTCAGCTCCTTGTGCCAGTACAGGAGCCCCTGGCTGAGGTGCCAGCTCCTCTTGGGGCTGTTGTGTAGAGAAATGGGTGTGGATAAAGCTTTGGCTTTCCTGTAAGGGAAATTTCTGTGTTGCAGATTAGGACAGAAGGAGCTTCCCAGGGGCTTTCCAACAAAATCTGCAAAGGATTTGAAATTTGCCCAACAAGGGGTGGGGGAAGAAAAGAGTTAAATCCTGATGCCGCAGCTCAGCCTTTACTCAGACAAAACTTTTCCTGAGCTCCTGGAGATTTTTGCCTCGGGGAAGCCCCGTGTTTGAGCTTCTTTCTTTCCCCATGAAGAGGCACCACGGCTGTGTTACACGTGGGTAACCCACCATGCAGCGTGTTTTACATGCCCCAGCTGCTGCTGCCCTGCTGGAGTGTGAGCTGCAGTGAGGAAACATTGATTTCCAGCCCTGTGGGCTCCTCAGTCAAGCCTGATGTCAGTCCCATCTATCACACCTGAGCAGAGAGAGCTAGGGGGGACATGCCCTGGCTGCTGGAGCACGGCTGCAGCTTGCTTTACTCCACACATTGGATATCTGGGCTTGAAGCTCCTGTGTATCCTTGATTCCAAATGCTGATGTTCACAGAAGCAGAAAGAACTTTGATTAAACACAAAACTGGCTAAATTTGCTTCCCAGTGAACTCAACAGAGCTATGCTGACATCCCCAGGACCTGGTGCTTCTCCGTGCCTCTGCTGCATGCAGCTGTTACAGAGCTCTCCAGGGAGCAGGGAATGGGCTGGGCTTTGTTTATTTTTTAGCATAAAAATGCAAAAGAGAAGCTCAAAGCAGCATTAATTACAAATTTTAGAGAAAAAGGCTGGAGCAGCTCTTCTGGTTACCACCACATGTGAAGCCCTTGGTGTCCAGCACACATCTGTCCCAGATGTTCCACAGCTGTTTTCCTTTTCCAATGCCCCTGCATTATCCCACTGCCTGCCTTGGCATCAGGCTGCCCACAAGCACTTGTTCACATCAGTGTGCTGTGCTGGGAGGTGGCTGAGGGCTAAAATGCTGCCAGCAAAACTTGCAAACATTTTGTTGGAAGCATGACAGCCTGGGGAGAGACAAGGAATGGCTGAGAAGAGGAGGGTTTCAAGGTTTCTTAAAGAATCAGCAGCTGAGGCATCAGCAAACATAGATTTAATATAAAAGCAACAGCACAACAAAGTTTGTTGGCAAGGTTCACTCTATTACTTACTAATGGTTAAAGCACAGAGAGAAAAAAAGCAAACAAAAAATCCAATGTCAATCAATCCAAACTGATAGAAACACAACATTATCTATGTGAAGGCTGGGCTGGGGACGGGGAGACAAAAGGATAGGAGGATAAAAAGGAATACATCCAAAAGGCACAACAGCTCTTCAATAAACAGCATTTAAACTTAAGAGCACTTAAATCTAACATATTTAACTTATGTTGTCAGTTAAGCCAAACAATACAGCAAAGGATTCATACAGGATTTACTATACCACAAGAGTAACTTACCTACAGGCCTAACTTCCTTCCAGATGTAAAGTATTTCAAAATCCAGGAGAGCAGCATTCCCAGGACACTCGATGTAGCATATGCACACCAACACCAAGAGTCTGTACAAGACACCTGTAGGGAATTCCCTTCTAATTCAGTGAAACACTCACCTGGGATGCCTTTGGTGCCCTGCTGTGCCCAAAAGCCTGTCTGCTTTCTTCACAGCTCATCTGCAACATCAGCTGCTGACCCAGCAAGAGCTCTGTGATTTCTGCCCGTACACCCTGCCTCGCTTTAACCCAGAACATTTACATCTCCTTACACAGGTTTCTAGGTAACTGAAGACAATTTGAAACTCTGCAAGAAATGACAGGAGGTGAGTTTGGGAAATAACAGGCTGCAGCTTCTCTGTAATGGCATTAAAAGAGTCAGAGGATACCAACACTCATCTCCAGTGCCACAGCTCCCTCAATGGGGAATTTGCCTCACACTCTGGTTAGCTCTTTGGTGTGAGGCTCTGAAGAGACCCCACTCCTGATGTTCTCCTGACTTCTGCCTGAAAGGAGCAGCACAAGCAGGAGATTTCTCCTATGCAGGTTTACGAGCAGGTTGTTCCCATCTCTTCCCTCGGTCTGTAAGAGAAAAACTGACTCAGTACTGACTTGGAAGAACGAGGGGGATGTGAATGTGAGTAACAGGCATTTGCAAAGATGCATGTGAAGAAACAGCTGGAACTTGTTGCCTAAGTTAGCTACCTTCAGACTGAAGAGAAAGGTCTCAATTTACCTTCTGCAGATGACTTAGATCAGCACCTCACAGAAAGCACCCATGAGCAGCATCCCTGGGACACAGACCTGCCATCCCACATGGAGAACACAGGCTTCCCTGCTCCACCTCCCTGGGAAGTCCCCCAGGACCCAGAGAGTTAATCTTGCTCCCCAAAAAGTATCCCATCCTTTTCTTTGGCTACTTATCTTACTTGAAAAGGTGTGGTTTTCCCCCCCCTGGCATTTCTGCTGTGCCAGAGAAGTGTCAGCTCTTGGTTGCCTCACAGAGGGATGAAGCTCTCCTGCCCTGATTCACTCTGCCAGTTCCAGCATGAGGGAAATCCATCCCAGCCCTATAACCTTCATTAGCCTGGATGTAAGCAGACTCCTCAGTGCAATAAAAGTTCAGAGCTTATTACAGGCTCTGGGCTGATACCATAGATAATTGTAATTAACTGCTCTGGGATGTCAGTGATTTATTGTTGCCTGATTTCTCAATTATTTCCTTAAGCAGTCTGTAAAAAAAAAAATGGGCCTTGCCAAGGATGGAGATGGCAGGAGGAGACAGAAAAACAGCTGAGTCTGCAGCTCAGCACATGAGGGGCTTGGAAGTGCACCTGGAGTTTACCATGAGCTGGGAGCAGGATCAGTGCATTTACCCATTCTCAGATTTATTTGTGAGTCTCAGGGTTTCTCTGGGTGGATATTTAAAGGCCACTCTTCCCCATGGACAGGGCGCTGCAGCAATCATATTTCGATGCTTACTGGAAGTACAAAAAACTTGGGGTTTGGTTGTGTCAGAAGGTGCTGAAATTGGGGTTTGGTTGTGTCAGGAGGTGCTGAAATTGCTGTCTCACTTTACTAGGTATGGCTCCAACTAATTCTGCCAAGCTGGATTCTATGAAATTCCCTGTATTAAAGGAAACTGAGCAATCACATCCTCATCACCTTCCGTGCACACAACTTTTCCAGCCGCTGATTTGCAGAGCTGAGGACCAGTCAATTTATCCGGTCCTCAGCCTGAAAATCATTCTGTATCTCCATGAGATGATCCACACATGGGAGCACATCTTGTTCTCCTCCACAGAAAGGGGCAGGAACCTCTTCTCAAAGCCTCCAGCTTCCTTCTGCTCAGTTCCACACACGTGGGAGTCGCTTCCAAGGCACATCTGCTGTTGAAAGGAGCCGAGCAACGTGGAGGGAACAAACACTGGCAATCAGCTTTCGACCTGATTTTGTACTGAGTTTTCTAGTGAAAAAAAAGGACATTTGTAGTCTATCAGCATAGCACTGAACCACGTTAAATACGCCTCCATTTATCTTCAGTAAGACCAATACAGTTCCTTATTATTGGAACAATGGTGTATTTTTGTCACCCTTAATTATTAACTTATCTGGCTGCGATTTCTTCATTTATTAAAAGGATATTCTAGGTGACTTTAACAGCTATACAACTCTTATATAACCAACATCTTAAACCCTTTTTTTCCAACCATCCTTTTCCTTTTTTTTTTTTTTGCTTTGCTCACAGCTTTTCTATTTTTCTTAGGCTTTGGTAAGTAAACCCAAGGGGCCAGATCCTACAGTTACACTGATGTTTTTGGAGCATGGCCTGGAGTTTTATCAGTTTACATCATCTGGGAGTGGGCCCATAAAATTTTTAAATGTTGAAATAAATGAAAGAAGACAGGTGACAGAGTGACAGCACCAGACAGAGAGAATGGCCACAGCCAGGGGAGTGCAAGCCTTAGCTTTATTTGGAGGAAAAGTCCTCCAACAACATCTGGTACTGGGATGCTAAACACACAGGCAGGTTTGCTGGGAGCTGAAAACAGGAGAAAAATTTGGCCTGCACAAAAAAACAACCTGTGGTGTTTCCTCAGGTGACATTGGCAAGCCTTCACCATCACCAAATGGTTCCTGCATGTTCCCACAGCGTTTGCCACGCCAAGCAAGAAGATTCCAGAGGCAGGTGGGGGGAGAGGGTACCCTGGAGTAGCTCCCCACTAGCTGTGGTTCACAACTGGTGACAAAGTTCACCCTGAGCATCCTGGAAGCCACTGGCACTTGTGTGCACTTTGCCATGAGTCTGCAGTAATGCACTTATTGCCTTTCGGTGACTGCAGCTGGTTTCTGATGCCCGGCGCAGTCGGTGTCCCCAGGATCTCACCAGCCGAAGGAGATGGGAGCATCACAACTTCTTCACCCACTTCTCCTCACTCTCAGGGCTGTAAAGCCAACTGATGGCTGCCATGAGCTCACTGTCCCCACTGCTCACCCAGAGGAGTTTGACCTCCTTCAGCCTGTAGTTTGAACCCCAAGTTCCTCAGTAACCAGCTCTCCACACCCGCTGCTGTGCCACAGCCATTTCATCTCTGCCACAGAGGACACTACCCTGGTGACAGTGAAGGGACGGCTGAATTCCTTTCCCAGTCTGGCTCTCTGTTTTGACAAGTGATTCTTTTTATAAATCCCAGACAGGGTATCCCTTCAGAGGCAATTGTAAAGCTGGATTTAATGCACATCACAGAGAATACACGAAAGCTCTCGTACGTTCTGCAGCACTGGGGTTTTTTTTGGTGGCTCTGTGAACGTGATGACCAGCAGCTGACCTTGCCTCCTGATGCAGACCACAGCCACTGAAGGGTAGGACACACTCTGTCATCATCAATATTCTCAATTTTACTTCACACCCTGCATTTGCTTCCCCCCAAGGTGGTGATGGGTCCCACCAGCCACCTACAATAACTCATCACCAAAGGAGTGGGGCATGATTGCTATCAGACAGAGCACATGGGACACAGCCCAGGTATCCTTGATTCCTGCAGCACCAGTTATTCCTTCTCTTGGTGAAGCCCTTCCCAGTGTGAACAGGGTGGCTGCAGCCTTGAGAGGACAGAGGAAGGCAAGGAAAAAAGAGCAAAGCCACCCCAAGGACTCAGACGAATCCACATGGAGAGCTTTGCCCACCATGGATGTTAAACAAGTCCTTCCACATCAGGTCCACATACATCTAAAATAGCCTCACGAATCTAACCTTGCCTAAGCCTTCAGCTGGTGTTTCAGTTCCCCTGAGAGCTATCTGGAAGTTTCTAAAGTAATTAAAAATGCATTTTCCCTTTTTGATCGATTTCCCAAAGGCCACTCCAGCTACAGCTGCTGTTCCAAACCCTCTGCCTTCCTCCTCTTCAAGCCACCACGCACCTCTACTCCCTCACATGAAACAGCTGTGAAACCTCAGGCAATAGGTATCCCATTGATAAATACCTTTTGAAAAAAACCCATCTGGTCAATTGAGCACCATCAGGTAAGCACAGGGGCACCACATTCCCCTACTGGCTTTTCCTTCAGGGTGACTGAACATACTTTGGATTTCTCAGCAGAGGGAGCTTCTCACAAGCAGTTTGAGCACCACCTCCCTCCAACCCTCAGAAACACTCCCATTTCAAACAAGCTTTGCAGCAAACCAACGTGCAGGAAAACCAAAAGCATCTGACTCCTAACCCCGAGTAACCATCGGCTGGTTTGTTTACGGATTTAAGCAGGCTTGCAGTCTTCCCAAAATTCTTTATTAGTTTTCATAACTACTCCTATTAAATGCCCGTCCTTTCAATGTCCTGGTACTGCTCAGCAGCAGCTCTGTGGCAGTCAGTACCAGGGTTGTGAGAGTTTGCAAGAAAAAATGGGCTTTTTAATGCTTTTCAATGCCTTCCTTTGGCACCACTGAAGGCGTCTTGATATTTTTCTCATGGAGACAGAACTGCTCAGCTTACTTTTGTGTGCAGCTCAAATGCTCTGTATGTGATGACCATGCAGCGTGGCCAGCAGGATCAGGGCAGGGATTGTCCCGCTGTGCTTGGTGCTGATGAAGCCACACCTGGAATCCTGTGTGCATTTCGGGGCCTCTCATGACAAGGAAGACATGGAGGGGCTGAGGTGTGCTCAGAGAAGGGCAGCAGAGCTGGGAAAAGGGCTGGAGCACAAGTCTGAGGTTGAGGGAGTGGTGGGGCTCAGCCTGGAGAAAAGGAGGCTCAGAGGGGACCTTCTCAGTCTCTACAACTCCCTGAAATGAGGTTGGAGCCAGGTGGGGGTCAGGGTCCCACCCAGGGAACAGGGGACAGGACAAGAGGAAGCAGCCTCAAGTTGTGCCAGGGAGGTTTGGATTGCGTGTCAGGAGCAATTTCTTCATATAAAGAGTTATCAAACACTGGAACAGGCTGCCCATGGCAGTGGTGGGATTATCATCCTAGAGGGGTTTAAAAGCTGTGTTGATGTGGCACTTGGGGTGGTGGCCTTGGCAGTGCTGGGGCAACAGTTGGACTTGATGATCTTAGAAGGCTTTTCCAGCCAAAAAAATTCTATGATTCCATGACTCTGTGTCCCTTCTCCCTGTCTCCTTGGACAAAGAGCTGCATCCTTTATCCAAAAGCCTTTGCATGGTCAGCACCAAGCCCTGCTGGGCAAGGAGCAGAGTCCTGTGCAGGGCTGGCAGGGATGAGCTGTCCCCAGGAGGACGGGGAGCTCTGGCATGATCAGTGCCAGGGCCCTGCTCTGCTCCCAGCACAAGCATGTGTGGCGTGAGCTCCACAGGGAGCTGATCCAGGCAGAAAGAAAAATTATTTGAAAAGAAAATGTTTAATTCTTCAGTCAGATCAGTTCTCCAACCTGTTTTAGTGAGTGACAGCAGAAGCACTTGTACTGCACAGCATGCCCAGAACAGCATGAGTGGGCGGATGGGATGGCAGGAGAGGGAGGCAGGGAGGAGAGGAAGGGAAAAGGACTGCTTTTTTAAGAAGCACTAACAGCTTAAACACACTTAAAATGTTAATTTAATTGAAGAAACCAGGGATTTTCATCTCACCAAGCTACCAAGAGAACCTTAGCTCTTCCAACCAGATTTGCAGATGATGTCTTCCTAAGCCTACATAGATCATTGGATGATGTTTTGCCCAAATAACTAGGATAACTAGAATTGAAAACCAGCAGCATTTCTAATACCTATCTCCCCTTCCCTCATCTCCTTCGCCTTCCTGTGTTTTCTATGTTTGGCATCAGTACCTACACGAGCAATTTGACCATAATCTGAATGTGGTTCACTCCTCTGCTTTAAAGGAGTTCCACATCCCAATCTTCGAGCTCACCTACCCCCTTCTTGTTGCCTAGAGCCTTACAAAAACAAGAGCAAAACATGAAAAACATTATAAGCACTTGTAATGGTTCTTCATAAAAACAATTTCAAAATAGTATTTACACTGAAGGCATAAATATCCCCTTATGAATAAATGATGCTGTTATTCAATAAGCCCAGAGCTTGATCTCATTCAGATCAGGAATAGTTATTTAGGTCCTTCAGAGAAGTTAAAATAACCTCTCTTAGAGCATAGGAACCTTCTTTCGCATGAATAACTTCCGTCAGCAGATGAACTGATAAATAAAAGCAGATAACATCAATCAGCTCAGATGTAAGAAGAGCTAGTGGGCAGACTAGGCACAAGTGCAACAAATATAATTTGGCTATAAATAAATTTAGTCTGGAAATTAGGAGACCCTTTCCAAATATGAGAGCTGTGAAGTCTCAGTCTAGTCCTTCAATAAAAGCCGTGGGACAAACCCCAAAAAAGCAGTGTGCTAAAATTTCCATCCCTGGAATTGTTCCAGTCCACATTGCATGGGGGACCTGAGCAAACTGTTCTAAGGGAAGGTGGCTCTGCCCATGGCCAAAGGGTTGGGGCTAGGTGATCTCTAAGGTACATCCAACCCAAAACATTCTGTGAATGGTTCCATGAAATCCTGAACTGGGCTTCACAACAAAGCCTTCCATGTGTCTGAAGAGGGCTGAAAGGTGTGTCTGGGCTGAGTTCTGAACCTTGATCCCTCCCTGCCTGAAGTTTCCATCTCCCAGCTGTCAATCATCTAAAGGACAAGGTCAGCATTTCTCCAGCTGACACTTGTGTCACATCACCATGGCTGTGTCCACACGGAACACCTGGATTCCATGTTCCTCTCTGAACCCAGCCTTTGCCATTCCAGGGTGTCTGACAATGCCAGCTGTGCCAGAACCTCCTGGAGCTATCATTGGACTTCTGTCCCTGTCCTCTCAAGCAGCACATCTCTGGAGGGATTTTAACTTCAAAAAACAAAGCCTCATCTTTCTCACAGACTTTATTTATCTTGTGTCACGCGGTTCCACCATGGATAGGCCTTTTCTGCCAGGGTTTTAGAGAGCAAGCTGTGTTTTGGAGGGAGGTGCCCCTTTCTTTATTCTAGAAATGGAACTGCAGGGCACTTTGGAGACATTGGCACGGCCAGGTTCTCTGGTGCCTACACCACCAGAGGGGTGCACAGGGGAGGGAGGCACAGCGGAGAGATGCGCAGATGTTTTGCTCCAGACCCCAACCCAAAGGCACCATGGTGCATCCCCTGCTCAGGGGACACGGTCACCACAGCACCACCACGGGCCTGTCCCTGCCCTGACCAGGGAGTCCCCTCTGCCTCAGCCCTTGTCCTCTGCCCTGTGTCCCACCCAGCCCCTGCCAGGACCAGCGCCCAGCCCTTCCCGGGGGTCTGACCGTGTCCGGTCCCCATCCCTAGCACTGCCCGAGGGTTTGATCCTGTCCCGGTCCTCGAGGGTCTGACCCTGTCCCGGTCCCCATTCCCAGCCCTTCCCGGGGTCTCACCCTGTTCAGGTCACCATGCCCATCCCTGCCCGGGAGTCTGACCCTGTCCCGGTCCCCATTCCCAGCCCTGCCAGGGGGCTGACCCGGCTCCCCCAGCCCTGCCCGGGGTCTGACCCTGCCCGGTCCCCATCCCCAGCCCTTCCCGGGTCTGAGCCGGGC
>NW_005054345.1:2451650-2458735 GCF_000277835.1 Geospiza fortis | reverse complement strand
ACCGCGGCTTTGCGAGGGGACAGCCTGTCCCTGTCCCGCTCTCTGTCCCGCTCTCTGTGCTCCCTCCCCACCCCGCCATTCCGCACCCGGGGCAAAGTCCAGCCGGAGCGGGGAAATGCAAAGGAATAAACACCAGCGGGGCTTTCAGCCTCCTGCAGGGCTGTTGTCCTGCTGGAACTCCTGTGGAAGTCCCTCCCTGCGGCTGCGGGTGTGCTGTGAGCCGGGCTTGGCCGCAGCAGGCTCAGGGACACACGTGTGTGCAACATGGGAACGCATCGGTGTCTGAACCGCAGGCTCAGGAGCGTGTTCTGCTTCCCCCCACACCCTGCTGCTCGGCACCGCCAGCTCCAGGAGCTGCTTCGGGGCCAGATTAAACTTTTCCTCCACCCAGAAATGCAGATGTGCGTAGTGATTCTGTGCTCTCTGGTGTTTGTGGTAATTCTGTCACGTCCGCTTCTGTTTCCTGCCTTGTCTGTCACATCACGGATGCAGATGGATGTTCATGTGCATGGAATTATTCTCGGAGGGGTTGGGGTTGTTGGCTGGGGT
Source organism: Geospiza fortis (assembly GCF_000277835.1). NCBI lineage: Eukaryota > Metazoa > Chordata > Aves > Passeriformes > Thraupidae > Geospiza > Geospiza fortis. The sequence goes on along the minus strand of NW_005054345.1, from coordinate 2,458,186 downwards.
TTTTTTACCAGCTGTAGTAGCAGCTCAGCTTTGAAGAAAATGCAGTTGTTTGTTCTCTGGGTGTTAACCACTGTGGCTTTGCAGAATTCATATGGCTTACACATTTTCCTTCCCAACTTTTTGTAGAATCCTAGGAGGCTTTGGGTTGGGAAGGGACCTTAAAAATCATCTTGTTCCAACCCCACCTGCCTTGGGCAGGGGCATCTTCCACTAGACCAGGTTGCTTAAGGTTGATTCCAGTAGACCTGGTCATTTGGAGGCTCAGACCACTTTTTCTGTGTTTTGGATTAGAACTGAGATTATAACAGCAATAATACCTCCCTTAGAGAGGGTTTTTTAACTCTGTTAGTGTCTTGTTATCCTTCTGAATCCTTCTCCCGAAAGAAAACCCCAGAGCTACAGGATATTAGAAGCGTATCCTCTACATAACTCTACCACTCTGGTCATACTTTATTTAGGAGTTCAGAGGGCTGCAAAGAGGCTTCCAAAGCATCCCTGCAGTGACAGCTGTTGCCCTTGCAGGTGCGGGAATGGAAGAAGGAAGGCAGCAGGAGGTACATGTGCACGGGCCGGCCCGGCTGGCTGACGGTGTCACTCCGTGTGGGCAAGTACAAGAAGACCCACAAGAACATCATGATCAATTTAATGGATGTTCTGGAAGTAGACAGTGAAAGACAGGTAACAAATCCCACCACAAAGCATTCACTGTAATGGATTTTATACTTTCCTTCACAGTACTCGGGGCTGAAGGGATTCGATTCCACAAAGAACAAAATTTTGTGGCAGAGCTGTCACATTTCAAGGGTTTGCAGTGTGGGCTTGGATCGTTCCATCTGAGAAACCCAGCATATGGAATTGCTTGGCTTTTATGTGCTGAAGTCTAAAAGACCAGATTGATTTATGGGTTTGGGCACTGAGCAACAAGATGTTGAGGCAGAGGAGGAATCACTAAACAGTTCCCACTATTTTTAGCAGCTCTCTTAGGAAAGTGAGTCTCTGAGTTCTGATAACAGATGGAGGTGTATCCAGTTAGCCATATTTTGGCATCATTAATGCTGAACTCTTAATTTATGTTTGTTGAGAACTTGGGGGCGGGTTTTGTTTTGTTTTTTGGTTTTTTGCTTTTTAGGTTGTTCGTGTGGAGCCTTTGGTGACCATGGGCCAGCTGACTGCATACCTGAATCCCATGGGCTGGACTATTCCTGTGGTGCCAGAGCTTGATGATCTCACAGTAGGTAAGGATTGCTGATGACAAGACTCACAGATTTTGCTGCATTTCCATTATGGTTTTTTAATAGCATTGTTTTAAAGGTTCTAGAAATACTCTGTTGAGCCTTATGTTCTTTGTGGTATTTATGTTATAAGCACTTTTTTATTTAATAGTCTTAAAAGAGCTTATATAGTGGAGGTTTCCCACATTTTGGAATGTGTTTCATTTGATTTGTTGTGTGCTCTCTTGACAAGGTGGCCTGATCATGGGAACTGGCATTGAGTCTTCATCCCATATCTATGGACTTTTTCAGCACACCTGTGTGGCCTATGAACTTGTTCTTGCTGATGGAAGCCTTGTGAGATGTTCACCAGTAAGACAAAATGTTACTTTGCTATCATTTACAATGTCATTGACAGTTATTGGTGTGGATATATGATTTAGTATGACATACATACTTTTTGCAGACTGAAAACTCAGACCTATTTTATGCAGTGCCTTGGTCTTGTGGTACTCTGGGTTTCCTGGTTGCAGCAGAAATAAAAATGGTTCCTGCCAAGAAATATGTCAAAATACATTATAAGCCAGTGAGAGGACTGCAGAAGATTTGTGAGAAGTTCACTGAAGAGTCTAAGAAAAAGGAGAATAGTTTTGTGGAAGGACTTATGTATTCCTTGGATGAAGCAGTCATCATGACCGGAGTCCTGACTGATGAAGCTGAGCAAAGCAAGGTAACTAAAGGGAAGTTACTCACAATAAAAAAAATACTCCTAAAGTCTAACTGAAGCTGTACTAGGATAGAACCATTATAGAATTGGAACAGTCTCTTAACATAGGATTAAAATTTGGATCAGTCCATCAGAATGTTTTAATTCCTACTATGACAGAATCTGTTCTCTAAATCTCTTTTATTGGTGAGAAATGACCCACTGATTTCATTGTTCTGAGGAGGAGGAAGAGGAGAAGGATCTTTTCTCATAGACTGAACAATGCTGCTTTGAACTGCAGTTATTTAGAGTAACTCTCTTCCTAGCAAGCTTTTAATGCTGTTAATATCAATAAAAACACATCAGGGGCATGCACAGGAGGGTCATACTAAGTGTTCATGCAACCCTCCACCTGGATGTTTCCTCTCTGCCATATGAGGTTTTGGATTAATGATGGGGTTTAGAGATTGGCATTTTAGGAATTCAGTCCTGTCACATTTGTGGGTTCTTAAATAACTTGTCAGTGGAAGCCTTACTTAAACCTTAATGGCAAGGAAGCTAAGAAGGAGCCTTGCAAGTGGGGTGAAGGCTCCCTAGGTGCCTTGTGACAGTCTTATCCAGAGGATCTAACACAGATTCCTCCCAGGAAAGGATTTGGGGACATACTCTGTTGCCTAGCAAGGTGTAACTGTTATCTAATGAATTCTTGTTTTCTTGTAGATAAACAGAATTGGTAACTACTACAAGCCATGGTTCTTTAAGCATGTGGAGAATTATTTGAAAGCCGACAGGACTGGAGTGGAGTACATTCCTTCCAGACATTATTACCACAGACATACTCGCAGTATCTTCTGGGAGCTCCAAGTAAGATCAGTTCCAAAATTCAAATGTATCTGCAGGATCTCTGCCCCTTCACAGTGTATCTTCTTCCCTTTGGCAGCAACTTCTGTCTTTAATGACAGAAAAAAATGGCAAAGTTTATGGCAAATTTACACATCCTGCATTTGGGTGCAGCAAATCCAAAGACACTTCTTGACATATAAGGTGTTGTATCAGAAACTCCTAATATTTGTTTTAGTGCTTTTCTGAATTTGGACCTTACGTATGTATTTCAGCATTAGATTTTTATACCTACTGAATGATTTCCAAATGTGAAATTCTGGCTGAAAAACTGCCCCACCTAAAGTAATTATGTGTAATCAGGTCATTACTTAGAATTTCATAAATGTGTTTATTGTCGTGTGTAGTTACACTAAACTTGATTTGGCATTCTGAAATATTCCTGTTACTACATTTTGAATCTCTGGAGTGAGGTACCCGATCCTTTCAGCTCCTGCAGAAGGTAAACAGCAGTTGGCTGTACGGGCGGTAATTAAAATTTTATAGCTTTAAAATGCTATTGAGAAATTGGCTATTCTTGCAAAACTTCTGTAAAGCTAGCTCCTTTTGCACTCCTCCCTTGGCTGTTGCAAGATAATAGCCTGTTGCTCTCTTTATTTTCTGAAATTATTTGGGGCTGGGTATGTTGTGATTCATACAACTGAAAATCAGTGGGAACCAGAGGAGGCTTCGGGCAAGTGCAGCCCAGGCCCCTCTAATTTGCTAATTTGTGTTTTAGTGCTTCAGCAAAGTATCACAAATTAAATTTATTGAAAATCTGGCTTAATATTGCCCTGAGGGCTCTGAAGCATTCTTTTGGTCCACTTACACATTCTTCAGTCAGACTCTTTTTTCTTTCCTTTTTGAAGGATATCATTCCCTTTGGCAATAACCCTGTGTTCCGTTACCTGTTTGGCTGGATGGTCCCCCCAAAAATCTCTCTGCTGAAGCTTACCCAAGGAGAAGCCATTAGGAAGCTGTATGAGCAGCACCACGTTGTGCAGGACATGCTGGTGCCAATAAAGAGCCTTGAAAAATCAATCCAGACCTTCCACGTTGACCTTAATGTAAGAACACTTCTCCTTAGAACTCAGCAAATCTTGGGTTGTTTGTGATAAGGACTGTGACTGCTGATGTTAAGACATAATATCCTGCTTGTGCAAAAGGTCATTATTGTGTCCTGGGGAGTGCTGTGCTTTGTGAGTCCATGATGCAAGGCTGCAGCAGAAATAAACACAGCTTTCTGAAAAAGAAAAGCATTAAATAAAAGATTCAAGCTTTGCTAGAAGCCGATACTTCTAAAAGATTTTATCACTTACTAAAATTTGAACTGATCTTCACCTAAAATGATTGGTGGTCTCACCAAGCACCAACTGTGGAGCTTCATTTCCCTTTCTTGCTTTTATTTCTGAATTTATTTTAGTTAGTGTAGAATTTCGATTTTGATAATTTCAGTTTTGGACTGACCTGGAAAAGAAAACACTTCCTTCTCTTCTTGCTCAGAATGTTTATTCAGTTGTTGCTTTGAGATCAGGGATGGTCTATTTGTGGGTGTTTTTGGGTTTTTTTTCCCTTTTAATTTCAAATGTTTAAAGGGAGGAGATGTAATTCTAGGAAGACATTTTCCATCTATTTGTGTTATGGTCGTTAGAAAGTGCAGCTAAAAACAACACCAGGACAGCTGAGAAGGAAGAACTGAATGCAAAAGTTTCAGTCCAAGACTGGGAGAAAGTTCTCTTAACTCTTTATTTTGCCACATTTATTAAATAGCTTAAAGGATGATTGTGTCAAAAAATAAATTATAAAGTGTTTTGCTGCCCCTGCAGGTGTACCCTATTTGGTTGTGTCCTTTCATATTGCCCAACAATCCTGGTATGGTCCATCCCAAAGGAAATGAAGCTGAACTCTACGTGGATATAGGAGCTTACGGAGAGCCCAAGAGCAAACAGTTTGAAGCCAGGGCTTCAATGAGGCAGATGGAAAAGTTTGTAAGAAGTGTGCACGGGTAAGGACCCCACTCCTCAGAGTAGTGATAATGTCATATAATTCACACCCATGGAGTTTAATCACAGTTATTTATCCCACAGAACTTTTAATATTTAATATTGCATTAATTTAACAACCACAATAATTGAAAACTGATTTAAATTTCTAATTTTGGTGAGTTTTAAATATGATTTCACTTTATTATTTGATTGCAAAACCAACCAAACAAAAGGACACTGGCTGAAGTTCTCGCAGCATAGTTGGAAGCTGGGTGACTTCAGATCGCCTTTCAGCTCCAGGCTGCTCTGGGAGCAGAGTCTGCTGCTACAAAATACATCCTTGGAATATTCATTCCAAGGAATGAATCATTCAGGAATCTCAAAAGTTTGGACAGCTTCTCTGGCTGCCCTTGGGACTGTTTTCCCTGCAGTCCTTGCAGCATCACGGAGCCGCTCTGCCCCGTCCTTGCAGCGGGACGTCCTTGCCCAGGGGGCCAGCCTTGGCTGTCCCTGCAGTCAGTCCCTGTGTGCTGGCGGCTCTTTCCTCCCTCAAAACTTGTGCTCCAGAGCTTCCTTTTCCCTGCCTGGGTTCTGGTTGCACAGGACCACAGTGGGCGTGAGGCATGTGCCCACCATCTGTCACGGACTCTAGCCAGCCTAATTTGCTGGAGCGGTGTCAGTGGAGGAGCAGCTACAGGCTGGTTTCTCAGGAACAAAAAGCAACTACATGGTATTTTTACACCATCAGTCTAATTTATCCCCATTTCTATTTTGACCTACTTCTCAGTCTAACAGTGATCATGTCCCATGTGGCTGAGCAATAATGGCAAGGCTGCTTCGAGATGATTTGGGGACTGCAAATGACTTCAAGCTGCAAGAAGTGATTTGCCAGAGAACAAAGCAATCCAAAGTTAATTTTAAGCTTTTTTTTTCATAAACTTGAAATTAAGATTTTAATTTAAAGCTCTTTACTGACAAAGTTTGGTCTGTTTTCTACCTGTCACTGGGAAATGAATAATGGATAAATGCTTAATCTTCTAGTTTTGCAATCACACAAAACAATAGAGCTTCTATGTTAGGTTGTGTTTTGCTGCTGTACTCTGGTGGTAGCTGCAGCTTAGAGAGCACACTATGGGAGTGAGGCAGAGTCCACAGCTGAAGAAGGATTTAATTTGTAAATGGACCTTTGTTACACCATGCTTTGTTTACACTATGGATTTATCTTCTTGGCCTGGTCTCATTTTGCCTTCTTAGTTCCGTTCTTAATGTCCAGAGAAATGAAAAAGTCAAAGAATATATTGTTATATCTGCTTTGAATGGATATTGTAATGCAGGCAAATATGAGATTCTATGACTGTACCTACATGGATCCTAAGAAAATAGGCAGAAAAAAATAGTAAATCCACAAAACATAATTGGCTGAGTGTCCCAACATAATCCATATGAGCTGTTGTATTTGCTTGCTTTTAAAAAGCATTGTTGATGTTTTTGTTTTGTTAAGTATTTGCTATTCATAACTTGCACTGAATTTTTAAAAAATATTCTATATCAAATCTTGTGGCTCAATTAACACTGAATCTCTGTCTCTTCTCTTTCCCCTCTCTCCAGTTTCCAGATGCTGTATGCAGATTGTTACATGACCCGTGAGGAGTTCTGGGATATGTTTGATGGCTCGTTGTACCACAAGCTGAGGGAGGAGATGAATTGCAAGGATGCCTTTCCAGAAGTGTATGACAAAATCTGCAAAGCTGCAAG
>NW_005054345.1:2443065-2451609 GCF_000277835.1 Geospiza fortis | reverse complement strand
CCTATAGCTAGTCAGTATATCCTTAAAAAAAAAAAAGCTTTATTGCTCTCCAAATAAGCTCATTCTTATTGATGTTTAAAGGTATGAATTCCTGCTTTACACATTTATGTTTAGTATTTCTTGGTATGTTTTAAAACCAGTTTTCCAAACTCAGAGTGATTGTTTTTAAGAAATCTGAAGTGCTAGCCTTTGTATCTAACGTAGTGACATAGGTGAGTTCACCTCTTTCCAGGCAGAAGAAAAATAATGGGACTGGATGAAGACACTGGAGTTACACCAGCTATATTTAACAGGACTTCTGAAAAACAGGAGGGAGGGCTCAGAAATAGGTGCCAAAGCTGAACACATTGTCTAATTAATCATGTTGTTAAAAACATTTGCCTCCAGTCAGTGTCCTGGAGCAGCTCTGCAGTGGCTCATCCCCACTCCATCCTCCTCCAGCTGCATGATGGTGGTGCTGGGCTGCTCACCTTGTCCTGCAGGGCAGCTGAGCTCCCCAGGCCTGGCTTCTGCTGGAAAACTGAGCACTGAGGTGTGAAGAAGATGCTTTTTACTTGTGCCTATCAGATTTGTACTGATTTTGATTACGAAGTGCGAATGGATGTAGGTTTTTTAGGTGTTTTGTAGTTGGCCAACAGTGCATTGGTTTTTTTTGCCCCAAAGTATCAATGTTCTGGCTTTGTAGACCACTGAAAAAAAATTGCTGCTATTTCATATAGCCAAATTTTAATTTCTTTGTGGGTCAGTTTGTTTGGGTTTCTCTTGGGTTTGTGTTTTTTTGGGGTTGTTTGGTTGTGGCTTAATTTTAGTGCCTTATAAGTACTCAGTTGGAGGAAGATATGGCTTATCTCAGATTGTTCTGTCCTGGCCTGTGGGAGAAGGAAGTCAAGGATGCATTTTTAGGAGGTTTGTTAGAGCAAGTGGCTGTGGATAAGAACTGTTGATGTGAACCTTGATACACACAGGCTTTGGTTCTGACTTGAGTGACACTTTTGCTTTTCATTTTAGCTGGGTTAGGTTGATAGGCTTTGTAAAAGGACTGTTTCAGTCACCTGGAGAGGGAATAACAGCAAGTACTGTCAGTTCCCTCTTCTGCTGCTCGCAGGTGAAAATGGCACAGTCATGGACTTGATACACTTGAGTGTAGAAGTGTGGAGATGTTTTGACCCTGTAGCCAGAATCAGGGTTCCAAACCAAGCCTGTGTCTTGTCCAAGCAGTACTGAAAATTGTTACTTGAAACCTTACTGAGCCTGATGGAAAATAAAGTCATTTTCTTGAGGCTTGTGTAGGGGGTGACACGGAGACTTCTCAAACAGTTACCAGTGGGAGGTGTAATTTTATTATGCGTGCTAAACCAATGATTTTATTTATTGATAGATGGATGTTTAAGGTCCAGATGAAACCAATGATAAAGCAGTAGCAGGAATAAGCTTGGGCTGTAACTCAGTGATATAAGTAAGGTACCCCCTCAAATCCTGCACAGGGGCAGCATTCCATGGGGAGACACAGCCAGTGCAGAGTGTCCTCAGTGCTGCCCGGGCCCAGGAGCTGTGTCAGTGATCCAGGAGTGCCTGCCACGCCTCCTGGCTGCACCAGGGGTACACAGGAAGGCAAGTGTTGATTCTCAGGGTGTGACCTGCCTTCCTGCCCCCAGAAGGGAATTATCCCTGGGGCGAAGCTACGATTAGCCCAGTGCTTGTATAGCCTGCACAGAGCAAGAATGGTTTGGTTAGCTTTGAAAGGGCAATGTTACAACAGCTAGAGGATATGCAAATACTTCTACTTAGGCTGTGTTCCACTTATGTACTGATGATCTTTAGGTATGCACTGTGTTTGTTTTTTCACTTCTTAATTTATTGGCAAACTTTGTCTGCTGTGATGGGGTACTGCACTGTATCAGTCACACACATGCACACACACCATTGCTGTTGCTCTTGGTTTTTGGTTGTATGGGCTGTTGAAAATAAAGCTCTGGCCGGCGTACTGTTCCAAGGAGTGTCTTTTAATGAGTGCTTGCATATTTTCAGCAGCTGTTTATCATTTCTCTCTGCTTCTTGTGTTGTTCCACGTGGCCAGTGATTACTGAGAAAGTCTGGGTGAGACACCCAGGCCATTGTGAGGGAGGTGGTGGGAGGTGATGTTTGTAGGAATGTCTTTGAAGTCTGTGAACCTTCACTTATCTTTTCCCCAAGACACACCTGCAATAAAAGAAATACCTCACAGCTGAGCCTTTAACCCTTCACTTATGCCCCACTAGCTCCACACAGCTTCATGATGCCAATTGTCCCGATTTTTTACACACACCACTTCCTTCTTTCCCCGTGACGTTTTGTCTGAGGAGGACAAACTCCCATTTTGCATTTAGGTGCTACCCATTGACAATGGGTAATTACTTCATTCTTCTCATTTCATGCTAATAAATCTAATCCCTGCCTTGAATGAGCAGCCAAAAGCAAGAGTCAAGACTCAGTGCACTCTTCAGCCTGAGGAGTGCCACACCCACCTCTTCTGTCTCCTTGATAAACGTCTTCATGCAGCCCTGTAGGCTCAGTGGGAGGTGCTCCTGCCCCTCCCTGCTCTCAGTTGTACACCTTCTCCCAGGGTGCACACTGCTCTTTTCCCAGGGAGAGAGCCAGCCTGCCAAGTGCCTCAGCCCTGCTGAAGCTGCAGTTCAGGTGCCAAAGCCCTTCCGTGCTGGCCTGGGCTCTCAGGCTGCATTGCACAACCCTCCTTTGTTGCCCCAGCAGCGTTTCTGTATCCTCCCTCACCCACATCACTGCTCAGGCATTTCCCTTCTGAGCCTTCCTCCTTGGGAACAATAGCCAGGATTTCCTGAAATCGCTGCAGTTTTACCTGTGTTCTGTTATCTCCCCCCACCAAATGATAATTGCAGATTAATTAGCATACTTAATCAGCCATACTAACGTGTAATTACACCTAGATTTAATTATTCCTGTCTGGTCTAAACACTTGTACAAGACCTGATAAACTTAATTCTAGGAGAACAACATGTTCCCAGTACATATTTATGGCCAGCTTTTGTTGCTACTGACATTTTCTGCTCGTCTCACTTTCTCCACTGCCTCCAGGTTTTCATTCCCTGCTCATCTTTGCTATGGCAGCACTTTTTCAGACCCACTTCTCTGTGGAGTTGTGGTGGACCTGGGGCTACTCAGGTGTGGTAACGCCACCCAGAACAGGTATGTGCAACTCCTCTAGGTGGTAGCAGAGTTTGGAAAGATGCGTTTAACCCCGAGTGAGCTGTGTGTGCCATCACACCTTCCTTGGGAGCGTGTGCAGGACCTGGCACCCTCCTCTCATGTATGTAATTTCTCTAAAGTCCCAGCTGAAAACAGTTAATTACTGTTCAATTGCAGTGCCATTGCCCCCCTCCTTTAAGTCTCTCTGTTCAACCAGGCAGAGAGAGGACAGGGAATCCACTCTCATGCTTCCTGTCATCCCTATCTATCCTAGGGAAATTCCAGCAGTTTGTCTCTCTTGCCCTTTGCTCCTGGGCCTCCCCAGCTCCCATCCTGTGAACTGCAGGCTCCTGGCTGCTCCTGAGATTCCCCCAGTTTGAGAAAGCCCCTGAGGAGCAGGCTGAGTGTGCCAGCAGCAGAGCACTCACCTCAGCAAGTGATCCAAGAACAGGGGCACATCTTAACCAAAGGGATCCCACACTGCAGGGGAGGGAGGAGAACACAGTAGCCAGGGAGAGCCCCCCAGTCTCCTCCAGGAGCAGCTCTGGCCACAGCAGGCTGTAGAGAGCTGATTATCCCTGCAGGCTTGAGCTCGCTCACCAGTCCCCTCCTGCCAGCTGCAGGGAAGGGCAGCAGTGTCACAACCTCCCCACTCAAGTGTAATCTGAACGTTCCCCACCAATTACCAAGATGTCTTGACCTCTTTCAAGCTGCCTGTTCCTCACTCAGCTGGATAAAGGAGAGAAGCCATGTGGACTCCTGCTGATCATCCCTAGCCAAGGTGGACTATTTCAGACTAAAGCTCTCCCTGTCTGCTTTGAGCCCTTTAGGCTTTGTTCTGGTTCTCTATGGGGAAGCTGCCAAGATGAATACAGCTCCAGGAATGGGTACTGAGGGAAGGGCTCCTACCTGCTTTGGCTCTGTAACGTGCTGCTGATGCTGCTAGAGGAAAAACTGGCTTTTAAGCAGCAGAGTATGGCTTTTTTTGAGGGTAGAAGGACTCAAACCCAGCTGCCCTCATCCATGAAGTGTATCCGCTTGCTTGCAGGTGAAACAGAGCAAAACTAATGGGAAGGGTTGTCCGAGCATCCCTTGAAAAGGGCAAAGGCCTGAGGATGCAGGCAGAGGCAGTGTGGGCACTGCTGAGCTCCTGCCAGGCTCACCTGCCTGTGGGCAGCGTGTGCTCCCTGCTGTATCACCAGGATATTTTGTGAAAAATCCCTTCACCAGGATTTCTTCTCCTAGCAAGATGACAACCTTCAGCTTCTCCATGTTTTGCTCCTCTGGAATGTGATTTGGAGAATTGTTTACCCAGCATGTGACTTGTTTTTAATTAATGGCCAATCACAGCCAGCTGTGTCAGACTCTGTCGTGGGTTTTTATCATTCATTCTTGTCTAACCTTCTGATGTCTCTTTTTCTTTAATATAGTTTTAGTATATAATTTTCTTTTAATATAATATCATAATATAATAAATCAGCCTTCTGAGAACTTTGAGTCAATTCTCGTCTCTCACCTCGTCCTGGGACCCACAACACCACAACACTGCTGGGTGCTCAGCACATCCCGTGCTTCCACCCCCAGCTGTTCCCAGCTGGAGCTGGGTGTCCTGGACCATCCTGTGCAGAGTCCCTGTGCAAGGAGCTGCTTCCCAGCGGGCACAGACAGTCTGGGAGGTGAGAAGAGCTACCCCAGTAAGTCCAGCTGCCCCCACACATCCAGCTCTTCCCTGGCTGCCCATGTCCCCAGGACTGCCTGCAGCCACACGCTGACAGCTCTGGTCCCCAAGGGGATGGTGGCAGCCCTTGCCATGGCAACCATCACCGTGGCACCCAGCATCTCCATTCCCCAGGCAATGTCTCCTCCCCTGGGCAGGCAGGGCTGGAAAACAGCAGGGAAAAAACAAAGTGTTGTCTGCTCAGGGGGAGCTGTGGAAAGCACCTGAGGGTTACCCCAGAGGGAGCCCCTGCACCTTGGTTAGCTGCCAGGGACCAGGGGCTGTGCTGTAATTTTATATTCCCCAAGGGGCAAGTCAAAGGCAGGACCTGTAACCACCACTCCACTGGGCATAAAAACATTGTGCAGCAGTTACACTAACATCATTGGAGGGGATCAAATCGGTGAGCCAAGGGTGTGAGCCAGCACTGTGGGGTCACAGGCCCTACAAGCTGCGTAGGAGCCTGTCCATGGGCAGATGGGATGTGCCACAACTCTGTGCCCACCCGAGCCCAAACTGCAAATCCTCTGCAGGATGGAGAGAGGTTTGACCACTGAATGACTTGGCCTCTCACCTGCCCTGACTTCTCTTCCCTAGCCCTGCCCTGGTGCTACTGGGGATGCTGCTGGAAAGGGAAGAACCATTTTCCACCAGCCCAGTGGCTACTCTCACACTGACCCCTTGATCCCTTTGGTGCAGTGCCAGGCACTGATTCAAGACAGCTGCTGCCGCCTGCTTGGTCTCTCATTTATCTTCTCCCCATCCTCAGCATTTTCCCTCCCGGAAATCCCTCGGGGCAAGGAGGGAGGCCCCAGACAGGAGCTGAGCCCCTCCTGTGCAGGGCACGCCCCTGCCAGGCCACTCTTTTGGCCCCAGTGCCATAAATCAGCCCCAGCAAAGCAGCAGGGGAGCAGTTTGGTGAAAGGCTGCAGGGACAGCAGTACCTTTATTAGGTTCCCCCAGCACAGCTGGAAAACATAAGGAGCCCAGACAGGCTTTCGGGCACACAACCCCTGAGCTGAGCCCCGCACTCAGTCCTGTCTGCTGATTTAATAAGAGATCAGCTTTCCCCACAGACCACATCTCCTGTGCAGCCTTAAACCCTCCTGGTTAAAACACTGCCCCGGAGAATCAATCCAAGATGGTTTTGTCCCTTTGATCAGCACAGCAGGCAATAAGTCACCGATGGAAAAGTGTTTCACTTCTCTGGCTCCAGCACTAGAAATGGAGACAACCCCTCTGTCCTGGTGAAAAGCTCACAGTTCCTGGGGAGATAGACAAAGGGGTTTGCAGTGTGGCTCTGAGGTCCCCATGGACACACAGCAGCAGCACCTGGGTGTCCAAGGTGTGAGCACATTCCCTTCCCACAGGATCCATCCTGATCTGCAGCCTCACAGACAGCCACGGCGTTTGCAGTGCCTAATCGTGGTGACAAACACAGAGGGAGGAGGGATTGCCTGACAGAACCAGGGCAGGCTGGTCTGGGAGCTGCCAGCAAACCTGGGCCAGACCCCAGCACGGAGCTGCTGAGGGGCTGCCACAGGTCCCTCGGGGCACACAGGGTGTTGAGCCACCAGGCAGAACCGGCTCAACTCTTTAATGACTTTAATGCTTCTAGATAACCTGGAGCATAAAGATGTGCTCTTTAATTCCTTGCTTTTGCTCATTTCCAGCCCTCTGTAAACATGAGGATTTCACATTATAAAAGAATTGTGAAGATTTCTTCAAATCCCATTTTTAAAATAAGGATTCATTCTTATTTCCCTATATTTAAAACAGATTATTTAACTCTTCTTTGAAGTGCTGTCTCCTACTCCAGTGGAGTACTTTACTTCCAGAGACCCTTTTTGTCCTGTCCTGGCTCTATTCACTATTTTTACTGTTACACAAGGGCAGGCACTGTGCAAGAACTGTTCCTGCTGGACAGAACTCCTGGGCCGAGCCATGGAGTTTGACCTGGGTGATGCCATTCCCAAAGCGCAGCTCCTCAGGGACAAACAGGAAACATTTGAGTGTTTTGAGCAGGTCATTGCCCTGGTGTGAAAAATGCATATTTTATTATTGGCTTTTCGCAAATATTCAAATGACTATTATATGTATTGTGTTAGAAAGTTACGCTGTACTGATTTTAAGTTGTGTGTTAAATACAGTTTAGGTTATAACAATGTTAAATATGCTATGTAAGAGACTTTTTTTTTAAAGAAAGGACTCGCAGCGAGATAGCAGCCACAGGACGCCTGAATCTTTCAGAGAAAGAGAATTTATTGCCCCATTACCAGAAGAAATGAACTTCTTCCCACCTCGCCCAGGCTTGAAGACACCACCACGATTAAGAGGAAGAAGCTGACACTGACCAGACAGAATCCTGTATTTGAATGGAATTTATTCATCATGTATGAGAGGTATGAATACACAACAGGCTGTTGTTTTTAAGGGTTAATCGTTTGTTAACGGGTGTCCTTTTTCGGGCTTATTTTGCCCAGAAAAGGTACCCGGACTGTCTGTAACTCTTTGTTTCTATTGTCTCGTATTGTCCTAATCCGAATTATCCAAGTTATTATTACTCTAATTATATTGCTATTTTTATAACCATTTTAATACCATTAAACTTTTAAAAGCAAGTGATTGGCGTTTTTCACACCCCACGACCAGCGGGGGCGGATGGAGCTGGCAAAGCGCTGTCTGAGGTGATGAACGCCAATTCTTCCAAGTGCAGGACGGACAAATGGCCACTGTCCCTCAGAGCCGGGGGGACGGCAGCGAGCTCCACAGCAGCAGCCTGTCCCAAGAACCAGCACCTCCTCGGCCTTCCAAGCCTTAGAAAGGCGTCCTGATTAGGAAGGGACGCCCAAATCCTGACGGTGCCCGTCCTGTGTGAGCCCAAATCGTGACGGGCCCGGTCCCGTCCCGGCGCCGCCCACCGTCCCCTCACGCTGCATGTGCACGTGTGCGAGTGTGCGAGTGTGCACCTGTGTGAGTGCTCAGGTGTGGGTGTACAGGTGTGTGCGTGTGCACGTGTGCGAGTGTGCGAGTGTGCACCTGTGTGAGTGCTCAGGTGTGGGTGTACAGGTGTGTGCGTGTGCACGTGTGCGAGTGTGCGAGTGTGCACCTGTGTGAGTGCTCAGGTGTGGGTGTACAGGTGTGTGAGTGTGCACGTGTGCAAGTGTGTGAGTTCTCAGGTGTGCGTGTGCGCTCAGGTGTGTGCGTGTGTGCGAGTGCTCAGGTGTGCGTGTGCACGTGTGTGAGTGCTCAGGTATGCGTGTGCGCTCAGGTGTGCGTGTGCGCTCAGGTGTTCCCTCGTGGCATCCCCACGTGTCCGTGCCCATACCTGTACACCCCGGAGGGTGTTCCTGCGTGTGCAGCCAGGTGTGTGTGTGCGGGTGTGCCCGTGCCGCGTCCGTGTAGCTGTGTGTCCCGGAAAGCGCGCAGGGCTGTGTGAGCCCCGTGCAGCATTCCCGTGTCCGTGTAGTGGCCTGTGCAGCCCGCAGAGCGCTCACCTGTGCGGCCCCAGGTGTGTGTGGGTCCGTGTGAACTCTGGTGTCCCTGTGCCGGTGGCTGCAGCCCCTGACCCGCTGTGTCCCGTCTCCCTCCGCAGCCCCCTCCCTGCCGCCCTCGAGGGCTTGCTG
>NW_005054345.1:2440796-2442393 GCF_000277835.1 Geospiza fortis | reverse complement strand
GCATCGAGGGCGGCGCGTCGCACGAGTTCCAGCTGCCGGCGGACATCGGCGAGGACAGGCTGCTGCTGTGCCCTCAGGGACACTTCGCGGCCAACGTGGAGACGCTACACGGGGAGCAAACTTCGTGCCCCGAGTGTGGGGAGAAGCTCAGCGAGACCAAAGGCATCGAGGTGGGGCACACGTTTTACCTGGGCACCAAGTACTCCTCGGTCGCCAACGCCGTGTTCTCCTCGGCCGAGAACAAGCCGCAGCTGGCGGAAATGGGCTGCTACGGCCTGGGCGTCACCCGCATCCTGGCGGCCTCCATCGAGGTGCTCTCCACCGAGGACAGCATCCGCTGGCCCAGCCTCATCGCGCCCTACCAGCTCTGCTTCATCCCGCCCAAGAGGGGCAGCAGGGAGGAGGAGGAGGGAGCGGCGCTGCTGGAGCGGGTGTACGATGAGCTGGCCCAGGCGCTGCCCCAGCTCGCCGGCGACGCGGTGCTGGACGACCGGAGCCAGCTGACCATCGGCAAGAGGCTGAAGGATGCCCAGAGGCTGGGCTACCCCTACGTGGTGGTGGCTGGGAAGAGGGTCTGCGAGGACCCCCCGGTCTTTGAGGTTTGGGATCAGAATGCCGGCGAGGTTTTGTTCCTCACCAAAGAAGGGGTCATAGAGCTGCTGAGTAAAGTGCAAGTCCCGTGAATGGTTCCTCTCTGAATCTGTCATGTCTGCTGCAGTGAGTTCATCTGAGCAGCCCTGGCGATGGCTCTGGGTGAGCAGAGGCAAATCCAGCCACAGTGCACCAGATGCTGAGGTTGAGCTGGAATCAGCACACATTCCACCACAGGGCTGGGGACGTTCCTCCCTCTGGGTACGGGTCCCTGGAAGCTGCTTTTTCCAGCCCTTGTAGCCTCGAGTGGCTGTGGGAGCACTGGCAGGGCCATCCCCTCACGGCCTGGCAGGGCCAGACTGGCCATGGCCTCTGTCAGGAGCGCAGGACAGCCAAAACTGCCCAGGGCACAGGAGGGCTGCCCCGTTCTCAGCATGAAGGATTCTAGGAGAGACAAAGGAAGGCGACTTTCCTCTGTTTGCATCTCTTTGGCAACACCCAGGGCCCATGAAGGTGGAAGCTTGCCGTGGCAGGGCTCCTGTGAGGAACTGCTTGGTGCCATCCCAGCAGCACTGACGGGACAGGGAGCTGCTTGGAGGGGTCACCCCACCCTGTGCCACAGCTCCTCAGTCTGAGATCTAGAGATCATGAGCAATACTGCAATAAAATCACTGAATCATTTAGCTTGGAAAAGGCCTTTAAGATCATTGAGTCCATTAACCTGAGCTGCCAAGGCCACCACTAACCCGTGTCCCCAGGTGCCATACCCACTGCCCCTTAAACCTCTCCAGGGATGGTGACTCCATCACTTCCCTGAGCTGTTCCAATGCCTCACAACCCTTCTGATGGAAGAACTTTTTCCTAATATCCCTGCTGGGCGGGGGGGGCGCGGTGGGTCGAAAGGAGAGGGGCCGGGGCTGATACCAGCGCCGATACCGGTGCCGGTGGGATGCCGGGGCCGCTCGGAAGGAGCGGGACTGCGATTGAGGCGGGGGAAGGTGGGATG
>NW_005054345.1:2418729-2440203 GCF_000277835.1 Geospiza fortis | reverse complement strand
CCAGCCCTAACCCTGCCCCAGCCTGACCCCCCCCAGCCCCGCAGAGCTGGCCAGGATGTACAAGAACGAAGGGAACGAGTACTTCAAGGAGAAGGACTACGGGAGAGCTCTGGCCGCGTACTCGGAGGGGCTGCGGAGGCGCTGCGGGGACGCGGAGCTGGACGCGGTGCTGCTCACCAACCGGGCGGCCGCACATTTCCACCTGGGTAAGGCCTCCCACCGCCTGGGAACGCGGCCCCGCGCTCCAGAGCTGCTTCTCCTCCCCGTTTGGGGTTTTCTTTTTGTTTGTTTTGGTTGTGTGATAGGTTATCGGTGAGAAGGAGGCGCCTTGAAGCCTGAAGAGCTGGCTCGCTTCAGCACATGGCTGCGTGCGGGGTTTGTTCTCTGCTCCTTGCAGCTGTCACCTGGTGCTCGAGCCTTGGCTCCAGGACAGGGCAAAACCACTGGGTTTTTTAGTCTGTTCGGAAATAGACTAGTTTGGGTTGGAATTGATGGATGACCTTTAAAGGCCAGAGGTCCAGCCCCTCTGCAAGGAGCTGTGACATCTTCAGCTAAAGTTTGTTCAGAGCCCTGCCCAGCCGGGCCTTGAATGTTTGCAGGGATGGGGCTCCTGCCACCTCTCTGGACAACTTCTGCCAGTGCCTCACCACTCTCATTGCAAAAAAATTCTTCCTTATATTTAGTGTAAGTCTACCTTCATTTACTTTAAAACTGTTACTTGATGATGTTGGAAGTGTTTACCAACCTTAATAATTCTGTGGTTCTCTTACAGCTACCACCATCCTACCAACAGGGAAGGTGTTCTGGCCCTTTTAGTGCTGCTGTGTGTTGCAGCAGGGAGATGACCTGCTCACACCGTGTTATTTACCTCTCACCTCTGTGATTGATCCCTGTCCTTTCACTTGTTCTTAATTTGCTCTTTTTTTACCCTCACCTCGCTGTGATTGTAGGAACAGTGAATTACAGAGTCTCTGCATAAACCTTTTTGTCACCTTGGTGTTTGGTTAGATTTTAAATACAAGTGAAGGTTTTAAATAGATTTTAAATACAAGTGAGCACTTTTATTTGCTTTACAGGGAACTACCGTTCTGCTCTAAATGATGCCACCCAAGCCAAAAAGCTGAAGCCCACCCATCTCAAAGCCATCATAAGAGGTGAGAGTTAAAGCTGCTGCTGCTGCATGGAGCACCAAGAGTCCTTTCCAAATGCTTGCCTGATGTTATTTTTACTGATTGTGCTGCTATTGTTACCAGCCCTGAAGCAGGCTGTTGTTACTTGTTGCCTTGTTTCCTTGCGTGTTTAATAATTGTGTTTATAAAGCTGAAATTACTGTGAGTGGGCATCATACTTTGTTTCTGGACAGAGTTCATCTCAGAAAGGGAAAGCAGTTACTGGAAGAGATATCTTCAATTGTTGTTGCTGTTTCTCCCCAAAACAGAGCTCTGCCTTTTGCTTTGCATTTTCAATCAAAATATCCTTTTGTTCTTCATCTCCTATATCTATCAGAGGCACTGTGGAGTACAGGATAACTTTTCCTGTTTCCCACAATACTGTTCTTTTTTCCCACTCCATAAAAATCCCCCTTTTAATTTTCCTAACAAGACAAATACTGACATGTTAATTGCAATGATAAAATTTTGTTTGTAACAGACACTTGTACCATAATTCTGCTGATTTCTGTGTCTAAGTGATATAAGAACTGATGAAATACTTTAAATTTTCTTCTCAATGACTTGCTGGACCTTTCTGGTTGAACATGACCACACAAGACAGAAATGTTTAGTACAGGAGTGCCAGACCTAATGCTGTCTTTATAATCATCATTTTTATAGTAGTTGTACACTGACTCCAACACTGGAAACTTATAAAATATTCATCCTTCCAGGAGCTCTCTGTCACATGGAGCTGAAGAATTTCGTGGAAGCAATAGCATGGTGTGAGGAGGGCTTGCAAATAGACTCAAAAGAGAAAAAGCTTGTGGAAATGAGAGCTAAAGCTGACAAATTGAAGGTGAGGATGAAGGCAGCCTGGCCTGTGCAGTGCTTGTCTCTTTGGGGTCCCTGGAGGGGTTTCTGTCCAGTGTGGTGTCCCCAGGCAGGATGGAGTGATGCTTCCATGGGCTGTGTGTTGGGATGTGCAGGGGAAGGAGCTGGAGGGGACCTTCCTGGGGACCCAAACTGATTTCTCCAGCAGGGGAAAATGTCAGGGAAGAGCAGTGGTGGGCACTGACCTGCTCTGTGTGGGCACTGATGGGCTCTGACCTGCTCTGTGTGACCTCGGTGCATCCTTCTCTTACCTGTAGCGAACTCAGGACAGGGATGCCAGGAAAGCAAAGGTGATGGAGAGCAAGGAGCAGTGTCAGAAGGAAATTTTGCTTGCAGCAATAAAGGTGAGTCACTGAGAAGGGCTGGTTATCTGTGGTTTGGGGTTTTTTTTAAGAGCTCTCTCGTTTTTCTCTAAAAGTTGGATCTCCATACATTGGCTTTTGAGGGCTAGAGCAAAGCAAAAAATTGAGTTAAAATCATGATTCTGCATGGCTCCAGCCCCACCTCCCAGCTGTCTGTATTTCAGGTAACAACTAATGCAAAATACAGCCCCAGTGTTAGGAGATGGGCTGAGTTTTGTGAGTGCTCTGGCTGCAGCATCACATCAGCCCAGTGAACCTGGCTTTCTCTGCTGCCCACAGGCATTAATCCTGTGGAAGAGTAGAAGATAACCATTCAATAAGGTAGAGGAAGAAATCAGTCTTGGATCCTCTCCTTCCTCAGTGAATGTTTAAACTGCATTGAACTAATTCAGGCTCTTACATACAGTCAGACCTCTTTTGCTGTTGTTTTTCCAAGGAAAATAGTGAACTTTCTTCAGTTCTCTGAAAGAGTAGATGTTCTTAGGAGCTGGTGTGTGTAGTTGCACCCTGTAGTGATGCCTGGCAGGCCACAGAGAAAAGGATTTTAGATGCATCCCCTTCCACATGTGTTCTCAGGCTCTTCTCTCCACATCTGGGTTCCTCTGGATTCCCAGCTCTCCTCCTTTGTTCATGGATATCTGGCTGAGGTTCTGGGTTCTACTGGGAAGCCCAGTCACCTGAGTGTGATACTGAGGGAAAGCTTTGGAGCTGACTCATTAACAAGAACAACATAATTTGACCTTTCACTGACTGCTAATTTTTCGTTCTTATTCTCCCCACCACAACTGTTGGATTTTTAGTTGGTTTTTGGTCTTTCCCCTCCCTCCCCTCCAGGAAAGAAATATCAAGCTGGTTCTTGAGCCTTCAGATGAAGAAGAGGAAGTGTCAGATGGCCTGGCTGAGATATCCTTGGATGGGTTCCACTGTGGCAGTGCCACGGGGGCCAAGGTGCACCTGGATGCTGATGGCAGCCTGAGCTGGCCTGTCCTCTTCCTGTACCCTGAGCACGAGCAGACAGATTTCACTGTGGCTTTCCATGAGAGCTCCAGGTAAGTGCTGTGCCAGCAGCATTCTTGCATTGAGGAGGTGTTTGAGCAGGTGAGAGCAGGCAGCAGGTGAAACACTGCCATGCTGGAGCAGCCCCAGATTTCTGATCACACGGCTGACCCTGCTTTGCAGCAGGAGGCTGCACTCCATGGCCTCCTGACAGCCTCTCCAACCTGAATTATTCTGTGATTTACCTAAATTTATGCTGCAGACAACAAACACATTTAGCCAGGGTGACTAAAGGGGCTTGCAGTGCAATTACTCAGGCCAGTAATTAATTAGTGGCCAGGGATACTTGTGACCACACGTGTGGATTTTAGAGATTCATTAAGGTGCTGTTTCAAAGCCCTCCAAATAGATCTCAGGAAAAAAAAATTAAACTTAAAAATTATGAAAAGCTTCCAAAGGGGACCTCTCATAACCAGCAGTAATCCCAAAGTTCTCCTCAGGGCCTCCAGCAGGTCTGGCTGAAGTGCTGCAGACCTTTCAGACTGGCAAGCTCAGAATTCCACTCTCCTTGATGTTAACTTCAATTTCTGATCTCGTGGTGTTAAACAGACTTGGAATTTGTAACTTTTTCTTTGTTGGAAGACATATTCCTCATCTATTAATAAGTTTAGAACTTGAAATTACAGTGCAAGCAGGTTGGTGATGTTGTAGTACTTTATTGGTAGTGTTCACTGTGCTTTTTTGTGACTAAAACTAAAAGAAGTGGAAATGGATTTTTAGGACAAACCGGCCTCCCAACACTCTACAAGTACCAAAATAAAGAAGCCTTTGACACACAGACTTATTCTCATCACTCTGATCTGGTGAAGCATGGGACTGTGTCAAAGGAAAATCCATTTTAGACAAAATGCAGGGTGTTTATTTGACATCTTTTTCAGTGTGAAAATGTCAAGTTGAAAATAATTTGTTGTTGCACTGCTCAAATTTGAAGCCAATAACCTGAGTTACAGGGCCTTGGATTTATTGGGAAAGTGAGTTTGAAGGGAAGGAACTATTGGTGATCTAAACTTAATTTCAAATCTGTTGTTTAATTTGCTAATGCATTTTTGCCATCATTCAAATGCAAGTGTACAAGTTACTGAAGCTGAGCACTTTGTCTAAGCTGACCAAGTGTGTTTTGGCTTTTAGGTTTATTGATCATTTAATGGTGATGTTTGCTGAGTTACCTCCTTGGGATTTAGAAAAAAAATACCTTCCCAACAACCTTGAGGTGAGAATTTTGATTTTCCTTCAATTTCAGGGTTGTTGTGTTGTGTTTTTTTTATTTCTGGAGTGAGAAAGTGCGCAGCTCTGAAATATGAAAGTGTTGGCATCTGTTTACCTAGTACAGATGTGAAACAAGAGAGCTTAAACCCCTCACTTATAAACTCAAACATTGTCCACATATGCTGACAGAATTCACTGATGAAAATGGAAATTGTCTTCCAGTTACAATGTATTTGACAGAAGGTATTTATAGGTATTGCTTAGATTCCATCTTTGTAACAAGAATTAAGATTTAAATCATCAGGCTGATAGGTGGCCTGGTTTTTTAATTGCATCGTGGAGTTGCTCAATACAAATAAGAAAGTATTATTTTAAAAATAATTTCTTTTCAGAACTAAGTGGAGTTACTTGAGCACATAATCAGATCTAGATAATATATCTCTATTAACACTTTAGCAAAGGAGGGTTGTGAGTTGGTGCAGCAGGTTTTGAGAATTTTTCTGAAGCTGTACATAAAAGGATAGGAATGTTTATTTTTCATTTTCCACTCCAGTGTCATCTGTGCCAGGCAGCAGCAGCAGCACACCCTGTACAGTGAGCAGACAGGTCCAGAAGGACAGTGGCTGTGTACTTTTCCAGGTTAAATCCTGTGTGTATTTACAGTCTAAGGCGCCACTGTTGGATTTTAATCTCTTAAATCAACTCTGTTTTGTTCAAATACCTCTGAACCCACTCAGTTTACCTCGTAGCATTGCTGCATTTCACCTGTTGAAATGCAGCCCTTACATTTGGATTGGTTGCCTGTAAAGCATGAGAACAGCCTGTGTGTTTTGCCTTCCTGCTGCCACTGCCAGGAGAGCCTGAGCTGGTTTATACAGGGAAAACTTGGAATTCACACAGACCAATTTCTGCCTTGCTGAATTTTGCATCCAACAGTCGAGTCAAGCTACAGAGGTTTGATAAATCCCAGCTGATCCTGGTGTGCTGTTACTGGGCTTTCAGCAGCTTAGTGCTTTCCTTCATGTACCTTAGGCATTTAATAACCCCCCCCCAATTCTTTTTTCCAGCTCTATTTTGAAGATGAAGAAAGAGAAGAAATGTACGAGGTGAACCCAGAGCACACATTGCTACAAGTGCTGCAGCACGAAAGGTGAGGCTGTACCTGTCCATGTCCAGGGGAAAAAAGGCAAAAAGTATGAGCTTTAAGTCCAGTTTGTTCTTAAATAGTCCTAACTCTTCTCTGACTTAATAGTCCTGCCTCTTGAAGGTATAAAGCTGCATGGATTTTGTGCCTGGCTTTAGTGACTTACATGTGTTTTCCCCAAAAAAAATGAACAACTCTTTCCAGGCATGGATGGAGATGGGAAGGGGAGCTGGGGACAGCTGAACAGCTCAGAAGATCTATTCCAGATCCCATCTACACAATACTACTTAAAAAAAAAAAAAAAGAAGGAAAAAAACAGGCAGCAGCCTGTAAAGAGCATGTTGAAGGTTAACAATGCTCTCGCTGTTCACGCTGCTGCGTGAGCAGCCCCCGGCACAGCACGCAGCGCTCTCCTGCTCTGAAACTGCCTTTCAGGAGTTGGGCTGTTATTGAGAGAGAAGAATTTGCTGTTTGTGAAGCCAGAAGGTTCCTGTGCAGCCTGTGCAGTTGAGCTGCAGCATCTCGCAGCTCAGCGCGGGGGGCTCGGTCTGTCGCAGTGGGAGCGGGATCTCTGTCACTCCATAAAACTCAGCCGTGCCCAAAGGCCCCCAGATTCCAGGCTGTAAGGGCAGCTGCTAAAGAGCCCTCCTTCCAGAGGGAGAATAACAGCTGCCTTAATTAAAAGAAGCTGTTGGGAGAGGAGTTGATTCATAAAACACTTCTCCTCAGATGTGCTTAGCCCTGGCTCCGAGAGGCTCTGCTAATCAGCACAAAATCTCATCTCCAGCCTTTGGGAGGTCAGTCTGTATGGAGCTGGGCAGGAGTCCCTTGCTTTGCAGGATGCTGGGCCAGCTACAAGGAAGTCAAGGACTCCTTTTGATCTTTGCAGGTACTTTGTAAAGGCCGGGACCCCGACAGTTTTGGTGTTTGCCAAGCGTTCTCCTTTCTCTAAGAAATACTTCTCTGGCAAGAAAGTGCATCGACTGTAATGAGCAAGAAAGAAACAAGGACTCCTCTGCAAGAGGCTGCTGTTTGTTAGCCCAGCTCCAGGCTGCAGACTTCTGCTTGAACAAAAATACCTTGCACTCTTCAGGGGAGGAAAATAATCTTGGCACACAGGGAGACTTCCAGGGGAGCAGCACAGGAGAAGGAAGGGCTGACATGAGGGGATTATTTGTTTAAAAGGGAACCCAGCTGGCTTGCAGAAGGTCTCCTCTATGATAGGCTGCATGTGGTTTTGAAATAAACCTGAAGCAGTGCCAAGCACTGGCTGTGGCTGCAGTAACAGCAGCTGGGAATGTACTTCCTTACCTGAGAACATCACAGATCTGCTCGGAGGTGGCTGGGGCTGCTGGGGCTCAGCAGCAGTGGCCTGGGGAGGTGCCTGCCTGTTGCAGCAGGGTGGATGCAGTCTCAGGCTCCTGCCTGGGACTCAGCAGCTGCTGTTTTGTCCCTGCTTGGCTGTGCTGCTGGCCAGGCTGCAGCGGAGCTCTTTGTTTGGAGCAGTGTTTGACCCTTTTGATACCTTACTGAAAGTCCTACAGAACCTGGAATAAACGTGGCTATTTTAAGTAGACTGACTTCTGCCTAATGAATGAGACAACAGTTTGTCTCACCTTGTGAAATGCCAGAGAATGACAGACACTGATTGTAAACCCCAACATAACACCTTTATCCATTACATTAACTGGTACAGCCAACAGGCAGGGTCTTCTGTACTTCTGTATTAGTGTTTGGCTTTTAATCAGAAGTAATTCTCAGTCTCTCATTTCTTTCTCTTCTGCAGGAATGTAAAATGTCTAAAGCACACTGTAGCTTTAGACACAGGGCATTAGAAAGCTGTTCAGCCATAAAACACTCCTGCTTCCATCACAGAGGCTGGCTGCAGGCAGCTCTAGAGAAAACATTTCCTAATTTTCAACACAGCAAGAGTCTCTCCACCGGAGGATGCTGCAGTTTAATGCCCAGAGCTGGGGTTGCTTTACAGCGAGGCAGCAGGGGCTGGGCACTGTGCAGCCACCGGCTGGCAGTGCCCTCAGAGGGCAGAGAGCTGGCCAGCCAGGTGCTGCAGGCTCAGCCCGTTGCACAGGATGCACAGGAGGTTGCAGAGCGAGGACAGAGCGTGGTGGAGGGCGAAGCTCCGCGCCAGCCGCCTGTACCCGGGGTCGGAGGCACGGAGCTGCCTGCGGGGCTCGCTGGCCGCCAGCCCCAGCTCCTGCCCCAGCTCCTGCCCCAGCCCGTGGCTCTGCTCCACCCTCTGCAGCTCAGCCACCAAGTCAGAGGCCGCCCGCCCGAAGCACTGCGTGTTCAGCACAGAGGCGGCGATGCACACGAGGAAGATGATGATCTGCAGGGAGCAAAGCCACCCCGCATGTGGGGGGTTGAATTTCTCCCCCAGGCCCCCTGGCTCGCTGCAGTTTGGGTGCTTGGGGGCTTCTTTGAGCTGTGCGTGGATCTCCATGGTTTGCAAGCCAGCCAGAGGAGCAGAGGAAGGGGATGGGGCTGTGTGTGAGGAAGGGGGAGGTTACCTGGGTCTTGTGCTCCTGGCCGAGCTGCTCGCTGGGGTGGGACATGGCAAACAGGGTCAGGTTGAGGAAGGCACAGGTGGAGCTGATGTGGAAGTAGTAGGGGAAGAGCTCGCGCTGCATGGAGCCGAAGGTGTGGCGAGGGAGGTGCCTGCTCATCACAAAGCCTGCCAGGGGAAGGGCAGGTGAGTCCTGGGGCAAAGCCCCCTCCCCATGCCACCCCCCTGGGCAGAGAGCACAGCACAGCCCAACCTACCGGCCACGAAGGTCACCCAGACCTGCATTCCCCAGGAGGTGGAGAGGACAAGCAGGTGCAGCAGTTTGATGGTGTGGGAGGGCTCCGTGTCACTCGCCATGGCGTGCTGGATGGGCACAGGTCCCTTCATGTCAGCCGGGTCACCCCAAATTCGGCGCCGAGCTGTGGTTGCTGCTGTCACCTTGCTGCTCACAGGGCAAATGCAGTTCAGGTTCCCAAACCTGCTTACTCAGGGAAAGCTTTGGAGCTGGCACAGCCCCGTTCCACCACCACAGACCCGACCGGGCTGCAAAGCTGCTCTTCAGTCCCTCACATCTCAGGGCAGGGCACTGCGTCAGCACCTGGGAGCCACATGGCTGGGGTGGACTTTGTGGACTTTTGGCAAAGTCCAGCCAACGCCCCGCTGACCCCTGGCAGCAGGAACCAGCAAAAAGTCAATAAAAAGGGGAAGAGAAAAGCTGGGACAAATTCACCTGCCCACGCTGTGGCCATCAGAGGCCTCTTGGCCAGGGGGAAGCTTCCCTGTTTAAAAACAGCAACAGCTTCTGCACTGTTTAACCAAAAACCTGGAGGCTCCCAGGCTCACCCCCCTGCCCCAGACCCTGCACAGGAGCACAGGGTGGAAGGAGGCTTTGAAGGAGCTGCCTGATCCACTGCAAGGAGCTCTCTGTAAATTAATTAAAACAAAGCTTCTGGGAGTAGCCCATCAATACTGCTGCCTGCAGAATTCCTCCTCCTCCTCCCCTCGGCTGCTGCCTCGGGGCATGAATTACAGCGGGGCTGGCCTTGAGAGAGACACTGCCGTCTGATTCTATCCCACTCCTGCAAAGCAGATAAATGTGCCCTGTATTGTGATATATTAGCTCCATGTATTTATTTAGGCACCCATAAAATCAGGTCCTTAAACCTTCTCATGATGGCAGCACACCGGAGAAGGCACCCACAATCAACCTGGAGTGCTGGCCTGTAAATCCCCAGCTGTATTCATGGCCTTTTCCAAAAGCTTCTTGGCGTTTTGGGGGATTTTTTCTGTCCTCCATCAGCCCTGGATGGCAGCCGTGGTCCTTAGGTGGGGCTTTGTTCCCTGCATCAGTCCTGGGCAGGAAGGCAGTGGTGGGCTCTGCCAGCAGCCAGCACAGAGCCCTGCTGCTCCCAGGGGCCCGGATCTGCCTCTCCAAATGCTTTGCCTCCATGCAGGAATTAGCAGGGAGAGCTCCAAGGTGTTTTCATGCAGGATGGAAGGTTGCTCAGAGCAGGGGGTAACTCCATTTTTTTAAAAGGCATAAATAAAAATGGTGATCGATTGCTGAATCGGCCCTAGAGCTGTGCATTGATGGGGAGGGCAAAGAAAGGGCTCTGGGAAAGGCTGGGGCAGTGACCAGCAGGTCCCTCCTTCTCTCTGGGATGAGGCAGTGGAGCTCCAGGGATGCTCCAAGCTGCCCAGCCCTGCTGCCCATGCCCCAGGGCCAGCAGATGCTGTAGGGCTGCAGTTTTCCTGCAGAAGCACAAAGCACACGAGGCTCAGCCGTGCCCCCAGGTCACTCCTGCACCCCCAGGGACCCAGCCAGGCTGGAGCCAGGGCTGACCGGGGCCTCCCAGCAGGAAAAAGCACAATACTTGAGGAGAGGGAGAGGTCAGGTAAAGTTTAATGTTCAGGCAAATACATCATCCCCTCCACTTTAATCAAGCAGCAGCAATTCCTAACGGTGAGTAGCAAGGATGGCTCTTGTCCCGGTGATAAAAAGGCAGGATTGCTCTGAGTTTTGGGAGGTAAGAGGGCTCTATAAAAATTGAATGCTTTGTACCATGTTCAGCCTAAGATGGCTTTATCTTTTGGAGGTTGCCATGCCAGGCCTTGAGCTGAGATGTTTGTGATGGGACATAGAGCAGAGATTAGGGGTTTATGGCCACGGCCAGCCCAGGGCTGGGAGCCACTGGAGGAGAGGGGCAGGAGCTCCTTGTGCTTACAAACTGGGTGTGGAGTTTGGGTGGCAGAGGGACTGGGTGTTGCAGAGGGACACCTGGAGCCCTGCAAAAGACCCTGTGGTCATTTCTGGCACCCCATGGCCTCACCTCAGCCCGAGTACGGCATCACCATCACCTGCTCGTGGTTAAGCTCTACAGAACCCATCCTTGGGGTTAAGCACAGGGCTCTGCAGGCAGAGACAAGGACACAGCTGTAGAACCTGCTGTGCCCAAAGCTCTGAGTGCCTAAGGGCTTCCAGGGCTCGTTCATTTTCTTCCAGAAACCTCAATGCCATCAGAAAACCTGTGGCTGAGTGAGCCAGGAAAGCTGAGGAGGGGGCTCTCCACAGGCCTGTGGCTGAGGGCAGATGTCCCCTGTGCTGTGACTGATGAGCAGCACTTCCACTGTCACCCCTGCTTCATTCTGGTGCCCTTCCCAGAGCATCCCAGACTTAGGGGAACAAGGTTTGGCTCTGCCTTTTCCTTTTTCAGCGCCTCTGAAGCAGTTTGGGATTTACATCTCAAGGTGTTGGTGCATCCAGTAGCGGGGGACAAGGAGGGCAGTCCCAGACATGAGAGCCACCCCTCCAGGCAGTGCCCAAAATCCACTTGCAGGGAGCACCACCCCTTTCCTGCAGCAGTCCTGCCTCAAAGGACCCCATCTCCACCTGAGCCCAGGTGAGCTGCGGGGGCAGGACCCCTGCTCCAAGCTGACCACACAGCAAGCCCCTGGAGCAGACACTCACCCAGAGCAGACAGGGATGTCTGTCCTTTCAAAACACTTCTGTTGCTGCTGATGGGGTGGGATTTCAGCCCAGGAGGAGCAGGGGCTCTTTGCCAGCCCTGCCCAGGAGAAGGAGCAGCACTGGGGAGAGTGGGATGTTCCACCAGCCACCCCTACACCAAGGAGGGGCACAGCAGCCACCCCACATCACTGCCCCCTCTCTCCCTTTGCTGCCTCAAAAGGAACCAGTTATGCCCCACTGAGAACTAGTGAAAAAATAACCTGGTTTGGGAAGATTTTGGATCATATAAAGATTCAAGTAGCGTTAAGTGAACTAGAAAACCAAGTCCTGTACATCAGCTTATAAAATTTCTAAATAAAATAATAAAAAAGAAAGGAGAAGAGGTGTGACACATCAGTGCAAGGGATGAGGTGGTACAGTCATGCCCCTCCACCCCAGCCCCTGGGACCAAAGCCCCCAGGGAGGCAGGGTCTGGGTGCCACCGTCCCACGTTCCCTTCCGCCACCAGCAGGAACTTCTCACAGGCCTCGAAGGTGGAGCAGATGTCGGAGGACAGCCCCGCCACGTTGGTGGTGACGTAGGTGAGGTACCCCGGCATGGCCTGGTTGTAATAAGCCACCTGCGAGGCACAGGACCAGGTCAGCAGGGCCACAGGGGAGGGAGGAGCCTCCCCCAGGGGCTGTGGGAGCACAGCCACAGCGTCTCCCACCTTGCTCATCTCCTGTGACTCTGGCCAGATGCAGAAGCCGGAGCAGAGCGTCTCCCCGCGCGTGAACTCGGCCCTGGCGGGGTGGGTGGGCAGCGTCACCGAGCGAAAGGCCACCACGTAGGGGTCCCTGGGGACGAGAGAGCCCGGTCAGCTGGCACAGCCTGCGTGGCAGGGAGCAGGGCTCGGGCTGGGCACTCACCCCTTGCTGCAGGGCTTCCGCCGGGACGCCAGGATAACAAAGTCCTGCGGCTTGCTCTCGTTCCTGAGCTTCTGGCTCACCACGTGGTAGATCATGTCGTCGTCATCGACCTTCTGGACAAGCTCAGCACTCCTGGAAGGGAAGGGAACCGGTCACAGAAACCCTGCTGTGCCCCTGAATCTGAGCTTTACACATTTACAGCCCGCTACCAGACCCAAAATATTTGGGAGGACCCAAAATAGATGTTTGCTCCAGCAAAGCGCAGCCATCAGCCCAGTGGAGCCAGGACAGGCACACACCGTGTGAGGGGTCTCCAGGAGCAAGCAAGGGGTTCCAGATTGCAAGGCAAGGTGTATTCTATTACCATCTGTATGGCAGTTGTCTTTTGTCAAGGGGGCAGTTTTTCCTTATCTCTTCCACAATCACTCCTCCATGGGGAGGGGACATCTGCTGATAACAGCTATTGAATGTCACTGCACGGCTGATAAGAACAACAGCATCCCATTGGGAGATGCTCCGCCCAGAGGGAGGAGCCAAGCATTGCCACGTGGATATAATCTGGGGATTCTGGAACACCAGCACAGCTCTCCACTGGATTTCCCAGAGGAACAGGTGCTGCCTCTTCCACTGGATCTTCAGAGGAAGACTGCACTCTTTTCTACAGGATCCCTGCTCCAGCAGAACCATACCTGACACTGCAGGAGGACTGTAGCCACAATTCCAATGGGACTGCTGCCAGCACCCTGACCCACAGGGTGTCAGCTTGGGTTCTGACTCTGGCAGTGTTGTTCTAGTGTACTGCATTTGTTTATTTTATCCTTTTATTTTCTTCCCTATTAAAGAACTGTTATTTCCTGCTCCCATATTTTTTGCCTGAGAGCTCCTTAATTTAAAATTTACAGCAATTCAGAGGGCTGGGGAGGGTTTACATTCTCCATTTCAGGGGAGGCTCCTGCCTTCCTTAGCAGACACCTGCCCTTCCAAAATGAGACACAAGGCAACACACTGACCGCCAGGAAAGCCCAAAGAGATGCTCAACCACAAGGCTTAAGCCTGGGGGTGTGTGGGAACGGAGTACATCCCTCTGGGTGTCCAGAGTTGCTGAGGACCCTGCTGAGAGGCTCAGAGACCCTGGCATGCAGCCCAGAACACCTGTGGATTTGATTTTGACCCCTGGAGCAAGTTACCAGCTTTGTATGAGGACCTGAAAGTCACAGAAGTTTAAATAGTATAATAATAAAATTATCACAGGGTGAAAATGTAGATTTTAGGATTTTTGGTATGGGCTTATGGGGACAAGATGGAGGAACTTGGGCGTGTCCAGCCTTTCTTCTTCTTCATGTTGGTCTCGTGATGCTGGCACTTTGGGATTGGTTTAGAGTAGAAGTGCACTGTCTAACATAGGTGATAGGTATTGGGAATTAAGGTAAATATGTTATATGTGGTTTGTAGTATAAAAAGACAACACTGCCTTGGGAGCGGTCAGAGTGCCTGGGGCTGCCTGGCTGAGCAGAGCTTGGCTGGGCAGAAAGAAAATTTTATAGATAAGAATTAATAAACAACTTCAAGACCAAAAACTGAAGAGCTCTGACTCGTTCTATGGATGCACGGGCCGAAACTGAGACATCCTGCACATCTCGGGGCAGCAATTACCAACTAAACCCCGAGAGGGGTGTGATTTTGGGGAGGCTGCAGCACTCACACGTAGTGGCTGTCCCACTCGTGCCGGCGCCGCAGGTTGGAGAGCAGGGAGAAGGCTCGGCTGGCCGGGATGCAGACGGACATCTCGATGCGGAAGGACAGGAACTTGTCCTCCTCCAGCGTGTACATCCGCACCTGGGGGAGCACAGGGCACAGCTGGGACTTGCTCCCACTGGGATTGGCCGTGCTCTGGGGCCCAGGGAGAGGGGACAGGGTTTAGCACCTTTTCCTTCTCTCTGGCGAGCGCCCAGTTCGCTTTGGCCACAAGCATCTTCAGCGCAGAGACGTTGTTGTAGCTCAGATAAACCTGGGGCAGGGGCAGCACGTCAGGGGCAGGAAGGGGAGCAGGAGGAGGAGGAGGAGGAGGCAGCAGCTCCCACCGGGGACCATCCTACCTTGTTGCTTTGGTCCCAGGGCACGGAGAGCGGCACCTCAGTCTGTTTGCAGGAGACGACGTATTTTCTGCAGCAAAGGAACAGCTTCCCTTGTGAGGGCACACAAAGCACCCCCAGACTGTCCCTGCCCCCCAGTGCTGAGCCCCCCCTTTCCTCCTTCCTCCATCCCTCCATTCCATTCATTTTGCTGCTCACCGGTCCAGCCGAATTTTTTTCCTAGCACTGGCTTCTCTGTACCTCCTTTCTCCATCCTGATAAATGGGAAAAGGCAATTAAGTTAATAGGGAAAGGAGGATGGAAAAAAACCCCCAAAACACGCCCTTTTGGGAGTGGGAAAAACACTCAGCAGGGAATAGCTGGAAGGTGAAGCCCCCTTGCTTGACAGCTGCCACCCTGGACACACTGCAGTGATGGTCAATGATTAATTGTGACTTATTTCAGCATTGCCACCATGCTCTGATCAAGTGATGGGCACTGGCACAATAGGGAAAACTCTTGTTGTGGCTGCAAATCTGAACAAAGCCCCTGAAACAAAAACTGTGTACCCTAGCACCTGCAAACGTCCTCTCCTGGGAAAATAAAAGCCAAAAAAAGCAGCTTACTTTGAAGAAAGTGCTAGTGTGGTGTTTTAAAATGGGTGAAAGGAGGTATCAGGGGGCCCAACTTTGGCCATGAGATGATCTCCATCACAGTAGGAGATCCTAGTTTTAAGGCATCAAAAAATCGGGGAGCTGGACAAGGATCAGCCCAGGAGAAGCTGAGACACATTGAGTGTTTGCTTTGCCACTGTGTTCATGTGACAGATTTCCCTAAATATTTGGGTCCCAGCAAATTACAGATTAGGATGCTTTGAAAGGTACAAAACCACCTCAACATTCCTTCCCCAAAATTATAGAAAAGAGGAGCTGGAATTTGCAGGCAATACTCTGCTAAGCCTTGCATGGCTAATACACCTCCATCTCTGCTCAGGCAAATGGTTTATTTTATTAGTTACACCGAGCAATCAACCCAATCCACTTGCTATTGAGCAATTGCATTCCCACCATCACAAAACTCCGTTTGTTTTGCCGCAAATCCAAGAGCTCTCGGGGGCCGAGTGGGATTTTCCCCCGTGCCACCAGGCTGGGGAGAAGCCAGCCCTGCTGGTGCTTACCCCCGGCTCAGGTGCCACCATGGGCAGCGTGCGGGGCTGGCCCTGCTGGTCCAGCACCACGAAGGTCATGAAGGCGCTGTTGATGTGCCTGCGGCTCACAGACATCTCCTGCCCGTAGGCCTCGGCGCTCACCCCCACCTCCATGCTGCCAGAAAGAAACGGGGATGAGGGAGCAGAGGGATGAGGGAGCAGAGGGCCGTGGGGAGGGCGGGAAGGGCACCCCCACCACTGGCACCCACCTGTTCTTGAAGGCGTTGTTGACGATGGCTTTGAGCACCAGGCGGTCCCCAACTTGCGACGGCCCCCGAAAGTGGAACATCTCGATGGCCCTCAGTGTGGGGTGGGCATGGCACAGACGGCTGTGGGGACAGGTGTCACGCCCCTGGCCATGGCCCCATGCCACAGCACCCTCCCCGACCCAGCCAGAGACAAGGAGACCCCAAAAAATGTCACCCCTGGATCCCAACAGCCAAAGTCAGCTGTGAGAAGGAACAACAAGCCAACTGCAGAGTGTGAACCTTTCCCTGGGGTCCCTCAGCACCACATGCCTGTGGGACTCCCTGTGCAGTGCCACCCAAGGGTGACATGCTGGGCACCATCCCTACAGTCCAGCTGTGGCCAGACCCAGCCGCCGGTGTCCCCTCCCTGTCCTGGCTCCATCTGGGCTGATGGCTGCGCTTTGCTGGAGCAAACATCTAATTTGGGTCCCCCTGACCCCCTTGTCAGGTCACCTGGCTGCGATGGTGGCCACATTCTCCATCCAGGCCATGATCTGCCCCCCGAAGGTGTTGCCCTGGTGGTTGGCGTGGGGAGGCAGCACCAGCTCCACGCTCTCCACGCGCGTCCTTTCCGCCGGCACCGCCCCGCTGCCGTCCCGCGTCTCCAGCTCTGCCACGGGGGAAAGGCAGGGTTCAGTGTGTGTTGTACGGCCACTGGGACCCCTCTCCCAGCACCCCAACAGCCCTTGTCTGTCACCTTGATTTTTTTTAAGTTTTTCTAAGCCTTGTGATGTTTACATTCCTGTAACGAACTTTCTCGCACACTTTATGCAAATAACTTAGTGTTTTTGCATTCTTTGATGGAGGAGGAGAAATTTGATGGACTGTTGGTTTGTCCAGTGTCATCGGAGAGGTGTCACTTTCACCCTCCAATTCACTGTCACTTTTGGAAATCTATAAATGTTGGAGTCAGAAAATAAAAAGTCCCTTTTTTTCTTCGGAAAGAGCAGCAAGTCTGTGTTCTGTTGTTTCATATCCTATAGTGACACTTGTCCCTCTCCCTACAGCTGCCCTCCCACTGCATCAGCCCCCCAAACCTCCAGGCCTGGCAGTCTGGGATGGTGGGGCTGACCCCTACCCCACCGTGACACTCCCAAACCTCCATGTGGTGATCACCCCAGCACGCTGCTGAGCCAGTGGGATGTCACCAGTGGGCATCAGGGCTATTTTGGAAGCACACAGGGAACAGTACCGGTTTCCTGGGGGCTGCTGGTGAGCAGGTCCTTGAGGGTGTCCTTGTGCACCAGGCGCATGCGGCGGCGCTCAGCGGCGATGCTGTACTCGATCTTCTCCTCCTCTGTCTGCGGGATCAGAGGCTCCAGCCTCACCTGCAGAGGGATGGGGCAAGGTGCAGCCCTGCTGGGGGACGAGCAGCAGCGAGCAGGTGCCCTCCATGCCAGAGCAAGGCCCAGAGCCACACACCGTGCATCCTCCCGAGCACGGGACAGGGCATCACTGACCCATGAAGGAACAGCAGCTGCCTTGATGGAAAGCTGACCCAGCCCAGCCTCATAGAGGCCATTTCCTTACTGCCTCTGTGTGAGGCAGGCTACAGAGTCCCCCCAGTGCCACCACTGCTCACCTTGCTGCCCAAGGGGCCCTGTGCCACGAAGGTGGCGTACGCCTTGCAGATGCTGCAGTGCTTCCCGCTGCACAGGTCTTCATAGCTCACCTGGATGCCCACCTGGGGGAGGGCACAGCACCCCTGAGAGCTCTGCTCACCAGGAACCCACATCTCGCCATGCACCCCTGGCCAGAGCCAGCCAAAAATGATGGACAATGGGATTAAAGCTGGGATTGTGGGAGGATTTGGGGATTTGGCCACGTGGCTGGTGGGGATGGGCACACAGCAAGGGGGACAGGGGCAGGTGCACACACCAACCTCCATGCTGGAGTTAAAGGCTCGGTTCACTTTGGCTTTGATGTTGACAACTTGCCCAACACTGAAAAACAGGAAGAGGAGAAAGAGTGTGGGGTTACTGGGGGACAACAGCAACCAAGCAGCTCCCTCTGACGTCCCACGGCATTCCAGCTCACTGCCCGCTGTGGTGAGGCTCCCTGGGACTGTGGGACATGCCAGGTGGCCAGCAGGACATGGGGACAGCCACCCCCGAGACGTGAGAGCAGTGAGAGGTCAGCCCTGAGCAGCTGTGTGCAAGTGGGACCCCAGGTCTGGGTGCTGCCAGGACACCCGAGGGGGGCAGAGGTGCCCGAGGCTCGCTTGGCACCCCTGCCCATGTGGGCATGCACGTTCCTGCCAGAGCAAACAGCTCCTCCAGCCTTGCATCCACTGTCCTGCACAAAGGACCGGCCACGGGGCCTCCCCACAAGCAATGGATACCTTGGGATAATGGGAGGGGGCAGGAGGCAGGGCCAGCCAGGGGCATTTTGCACCATCTCTGAAATGAAACAGCCGCTGGCAGCAAGCTGCTGCTCTCCACTGTGCCTTCAGCAGGCCTCAGAGTACACACACACAGACCCTGCAGCCTGAGCCACTCCAGACTGGTACCCACGGAATGAGCAAATTCAACTTTTTAGTGACGCCGACAGCAGTCTGCACCAAATAACATGTTTAAATCAGGAATATTCCTCATTCCCCAAAAGAGGCCAGTGCTAGGAAACTGAGTGGAAAAATAAACCCTGTAACCACCACTTCTCCAAACCCTGTGCCCTCACACGTGCCCTCAGGCTCCGGGTGAGCTCTGTAAATATCCCACTCTGCACGTTGGCTCTGGCTGGAGCAGGACTGGCAGGAGCTGGTGCCTCTGGCTGTCCCCCAGCACAGACCCTGACATGCCAGAAGGTTAGCAGGGTTAGGTGAGCAGCCCCTGTTGACATGCCATGCCTGGTCAGTGGGGTTAGGGCTCCCAACTCACGGCAGCACTGTGCTAGGCTGGCTGCTCTAGGCCCAAACACGTCCGTACCCGAGCGTGCTCCTCCCGTCCCGCTGCCCAGCAGGGCTGGCAGACGGCTGGCTGGGGCAAAGAGAGACAGCAAATGTGGGGACAGGGTTAGAGGCCATGGAAGCAGCCAGATGGATGCTCTGGATTGGGTTTGTGGCGAGGGGCATGCAAGGGCGAGGGGCCAGGCAGGCAGGCTGGCAGCCCCACGTGTCTATATATAGCCCTGAAAGTACTTTATCTTCTCTGTGCTTATCAAACAGTGGAGGCCATAAATGCCACACAAAGCCCCACTCAAGGGTACGTGTGATCCTCCCCAGAGGCTGCACTTCCACACAGCAGGGCACAGGGATGGGGACAATGTGCTGCCCGGCCAGTGAGTTTTAAGCCAGTGATAATTTGGGGTCTCCTCCCTGCC
The DNA here is from genome assembly GCF_000277835.1 of Geospiza fortis. Lineage (NCBI taxonomy): Eukaryota > Metazoa > Chordata > Aves > Passeriformes > Thraupidae > Geospiza > Geospiza fortis. Next base: position 2,421,145 of record NW_005054345.1, on the reverse strand, counting down.
TCTCCCCCACAGCACAAGAGCAGCAGAAGGCACAAACAGCCAGGAAGGAGATCTGACACAAAACTCCTCCGCCTTCCAACAGCTCTGCAGGAAATCCCTGCCAGGCCCCTTGCTCAGAGCCTTGAGCTGGACCACAGCAAGTGGGACCCGAGCCAGGAGCAGCACAAATTCCCTGCCCCCTTGGAGCAGTGCCCAGCTCACACCCGAGGAGGGACAAATGCTTTGCAGGGCTTGATGTAATGCTGTGGAGTGGGCTTGGGGCTGTTTTCCCTGCTCCTGAAACCCATGGGGAAAAGTTGCCCCAGGAGAAGGGCATCAACCCCAGTGGTGCCACCTCTGCCAGCAGGAGGTGGCACCGTGGCTGCACCACATCCCCACACTGCGGATTTCTCGTGGAGCTGACCCCCAGGGCAACGGGCACCTCATGTGGGAGGGCAAAAGTGTGAGTTCAGCATTTCCTGGGAATGACAGTAAAACCCAAGACTGAGTCAGACCTCCCAGTGCCAAACAAATCAGCTGACAGCCAGGGACCCCAGTGCCGGCCCTGGGTACCCACACTGGTGCCTGCACAGCAGGGAGTGGCTGGGCCGTGTGGATCCTGTACTGCATGGATCCTGTAGTGCATGGATCCCACATGGCACGGCAGGAACTGCTGGGCAGCATGGATCCTATATTGCATGGATCCTATATTGCGTGGATCCCATATTGCGTGGATCCCATATTGCGTGGATCCTATATTGCGTGGATCCTATATCGCATGGCAAACCCCCAGGGAGCCCCCTGGAATGGTACCCAGGGGGGAACAGGCAGGCACAGCGGGTGTGGGGGCTCTGAGAGACCAGTAAAGGTGGGTGGCAGTACCTGATCTTACTGGGGGTACAAAAGGAGGAGACTGCTTTGGGAACGCTGGGTGGGAATGCTCTCAGTACTGGGAGCCTGTGGAGGATGAGGATGGAACCCTGGGAGGGTTTTTGTCCCCTCTCATCCCACCCTCAGCTCAGGAGAAACATTGTCCCCTGAAACAGCACATCCCAAGGGCTGCATGAATCAGAGGGGGCAGCTCTGTGGGGCAGCACCCAGGGGATGCCAGGACCAGCCTGGGATGGAATTTTGAGCAGGCACTGCCCAGCCTGCCCCATCCCACACAGGAGCCGCTCCACGCCTCTGCCACCCACACAGCCGCTCCAGAGGCACAATCTGCAAGATTCCAGCTTTCCAGAGCACTAAATCAGAGCTGCTTCCTGAACAAAGCCAGGGAGGAGCTGGCGTTGGGGGAAATACCGGGAAGCCAACACAGCAGGAGCTCCCCAGGCGAGCAGACAGCGGATAAATCAGAGCAGACAGCAGCCCTGCAGCCTCAGTCCCTGGCTGCCCTGCCAGCCTGGCACTGCCCCTGCACCTCCTCCTCCTCTCCTGAGCACGCTGCTCCCTGCTCCAGCTCCAGCCCCTGCCCACGTTGCAGCGGGCAGAGGGGAAAGCCCCGTGTTTGCCTGCGCACGGAATTTACCTAATGGTGTGCTCAAAATAGATATCGTCCATGGAAGCCGTGACGCACGGGCAGCCGGCGTGTCTCTCGGCTGCAAAGGAAAAACAAACTGCATCAGCAACCTGCAGCAGCCTGCTGAGGGTGTGGGGGGCACGAGGGATCCTCTGCCCCATGTCACAGACATCTTTTATGAAAAATCCTTTCCTTAGGATTTTTCCTTCTGAGAAGCTGAGAGGCCTCAGGAACAAAATGTAAACAATGATTATCTGCTGCTGTGGAATGCAACAGGTGGATCTGTGATTGGTCTCATGTGGTTGTTTCTAATTAATGGCCAATCACAGTCAGCTGGCTCAGACCGAAAGTCCGAGCCACAAGCTTTTGTTATCCTTCTTTTATTTTTGTATTCTTAGCTAGCCTTCTGATGAAATCCTTTCTTCTGTTCTTTTAGTATAGTTTTTAATATAATATATATCATAAAATAATAAATCAAGCCTCCTGAAACATGGAGTCAGATCCTCGACTCTTCCCTCATCCCAAGACCCCTGTGAACACGGCCACAGTCCCAGGCTGGTGACAGTGGTGACACCCAGCCAGCATCCCTCTCCCTGCTGAAGCCCATTGAATCCCAGACCAGAGTGGGATTTGGGGTTTCTCCACCCACAGCAGCGTGGGTTTGCAGATGTTTGAAGGTTTGGAGGGTGTGCTGGTGTTTGCCTTCCTTCCATGAGCTTGCAGCTGTGGAGATGCACCAGCAGCTGATTCCATCTCCCCGTACACAGCAAATATTTCAAAGCCGCTCTGCTGGCACGGCTTTCCCTTGGGACTCCAGGAACCCCAGACTGCAAAACTGCTCTGGGAACCTCATCCAACTGCAGAACTGCACCCATTCCACTGTCACAACCTCCCTGTGCTTGGCTAAGCTGGTGAGCT
>NW_005054345.1:2417290-2418719 GCF_000277835.1 Geospiza fortis | reverse complement strand
GGCTGAGTGGAGGAGCTGAGCTCACTCTGGCTGCTGCTGGGGTGCCACCAGCCTGCTCTCCCCATGCCCTGCACAGCAGGCAAGGAAAAGGGCAGCACTACAGAGGAAGCAGGCAGGGGTTTTGATCTGTCCCCAAGCCAGCACGCATGCTGCAGTGCACGTCTCCTCCCCTCCTTGTCCTGCTCCTCTTTGCTCTCTAATTACTCAGCAGAATGCCATGACGTGGGTCCCCAGCTGGTGTCACCGCGAGGCACACACAGTGCTGGCCTGCCAGGGATGCTGCCCATGAGCTGCTCCTGTGCATCCTGCTGCTGCCTTCCCTGGCAGCCAGCAGGATGAGGGCTCCAGAGGGAGGGGATGGCTCACCAGAGGAGAGGATGGCTTACAGGAGCGAGAGGATGGCTTACAGGAGGAAGAGGATGGCTTACCAGAGAGGCAGGCGGCCGTGTCGATCCACTTGAGCAGCTGGCCGGTGCTGAGCTCCCCGCGGTGGTTGGTGTGGCAGGGCAGCACCAGCTGGCTCATCTGCACCTCGGTGGGGTTGTGGGCAGCCGGGGGGCTCGCCATGGCCCCCGGCGCCTCCTCCCACTCCCCTGGCTCCCGGGCACGGGGTGGAGAGGTCGAGCCCTGTGGGGCACAAAAGCTGCATTTTACCCAAATGGGAAGCAGATCCCCCGAGGGAACCTGTGAAGACACTCCCCACACAGAGCTGGGAGAACTCCAGCCCTGGACACCACCAAACCCACCCAGCCCTTGCCAAAGACAAGGTGCCTGCAGCTGAAAGAGAAAAGATTCCTTTAAAAAAAGCTCCATAGGGGATTACTGCAGGTTTTCAGGCCATTTATCACCCAACCCCACTGCTCCCTCCCAAAAACCATGAAAAACCCCTCCCAAAGTTAATCCCTCTTCTTGGAAGGCATTTTTCTCCTTGACAGTTTCATTTTTAGGGTGCTGCAGCACAGGGTGGGTTTGCTCTCCTGGGGCTGGACAGTGCTGCACACCTTCCACCAACACCCCCCTTTAACCATAGGGAGCACTGGAAGCTATGTGGTACAAGCAGCAGAGGAGGAGCATCCTCAGTTTGGGGTTGTTAGGGCAGTGAAATGTGTTCCTTGTCCATTTGCAGGGCACAGAGCAGCTCCCCTGGCCCCCCTTGGGAAGCAGCGTGGGAGAGAGAGGGGGCTGAGGTGGTGCTGGCAGGGAAAACTGCTGATGAGAGATGTCAAGTGAGCCGTGTTACACAAGGGGTGAACTCAGTTAGCCTGGTGAGTAACTGAGCAGACACGAGGAGCTGTCTGGGCTTCGTCAGAGCCCTTCCTTCTGCTTTCTGCTCCCGCTGCAGCTCCTGCTCCCAGCACTTGTTGCAGGAGTCCCGCTGCAGCAGCTTCCCTGCCCTTTGCTTCGCCCGGATTCTTTAGAGATGGGTTCC
>NW_005054345.1:2410689-2417275 GCF_000277835.1 Geospiza fortis | reverse complement strand
CTAGCCTGAGCTCACTGCCTCTCAAAATAGCATTTTCCTCCAGCGGGTCTAACCTCTGTTTCCATAGCTACTGGTACACGACATCCCGGGAGCGGGAACGGCACAAACCTCGCCTGGGCAGGGACACAGCGAGCACACCGAGCCCATGGCAAAGCTGGGATCCCCCATCCCACAGCGACACCCACCCCGGCCACCAGAGCCCCTCCAGAAGCCTCCACACCCCTGTGTGAACCTCCCGAGCTGCTTCCCAGCACGCAGAAGCGCCTCCTCGAGTAGCACAGAGCTATTTTGGGAAGCCAGCAGGCTCCTGAGGCGCGGGGAGGAAGCTGCTGGCTGTGGGAACGTGCTGGGAGAGGCTGCAGCCAGGCCTGGCATCCCCCTGGCACGGCCTGGGTTAGTGGCTGGCGGCACAACGGGAGCCGCGGGTTAGTTGCACGGCACGAAGGGTACCTGGAGGCCATTGCAACAGAAGTTCAAGATGTCTTCAGGGACTATAATATTCCCCTTGACCATTTTTAAGAGACACCTGGAAAGGAGCAGAGTGGCTCTGGTTACGGCAGGAGCGGCAGAGACGGGGGTGGCTGTTTCCCAGCAGAGTGTGTGGCGGGTTGTCACAGCCTGTCCCCACATGCCATGCTGGCATCCCTCCCACACCACTGACCCCTCGCCAACGCCCATCAGGGGCTGTCAGAGCTGACAGGGGGAAGGGCAGACCTGGGCCAGGTGCCTGCCATGCCACGGGGGTCAGGTCCCACGCTCACCAGCCCAGATGAAAGAGTCCCAGCTATTTTGGGGAGCTGGACCAAGCACACATTGCAGGGCCGTGGCCAGCCCCTCAGCCAGTGATGCTGGGCCAGTGTTGCTACATGTGACACAGGGCTGTGCCTTGAAGCTCCCCTGGCCGGAGCAGCGACACTGCTGCAGTCACAAGACAGCCAGGAGCGTATTTTTGGCAGCAGGCAGGGCTGAGGCTGCCATGGGTGGTACTGGGGGCAGCAAATGGGAAGCACTCGACTCCAGCAATGCTGCTGTGCCCCGCTCCAGTCCCTCTGCCTGCCAAGCCCTGGCATTCCACAAGGGCACCGTGTGTCCTTGGGTGCCTGCAGGCTCCCGGGCCACGTGCAGGGTGACTGTGTCCAAGCTGGACATCGTGGTGGCATTGCAAGGAAAGGCAGTGTGGGAGCTGCAGCAAAAAGAAAAAAAGTGGAAGAGGCTTCATATTTACAGTTTGCTTTTAAACACAACAGTGCCGGGCCCTTGGCATACCCCCAGCTCCCCAGCACACATCCCCCTCCCATGCAGCTAAAACCAGGCTGCTGGAGGTAGCAGCTCTTTCCCCAATGTATGGGATTGACTGATTTTGGCACGGGGTTAAAAAAGTGGAAGCTGTAGATTTGCCTCCTGCGCCATCAGGAGCTGGGGCATCCCATGGAGTGCACCCAATGTGGTCAGTACAAAACAAGACACAAACAGGAGCCTCTTGCAGCCTCCCACCCCTGCCCCAGCAGCTCTGAGTTTTGCTTTCCCCAGCCCCATGACCTTTTCCCTAGCCCCATGCCCTCTCCAGGCTTGTTATTGAGGTTTGGGAGCTTCCTGATGGCTCACCTGCCCTTGCAGGAGCCCGCTGCAAGGGTTACTGTCCTGTTTAACAGGACGGGTCTGCTGCCCAACGCAGGCACAAGGCGCTGCTCGTGGCTGGGGGGGGGCCTGTCTCACCCCACCGCCCCAGCCAACAGCTCCAGAGGGGCATTCCTTGGAAACCCAAACCCGCTGAAACCCAAACCAGCTGCTGGCTTGGCAGTGGTGTCACCTTGTCCCTGGGTTGCGTTAGCAGGAGGGGGACAAACAGCCAGAGCTGTCTGCTTTGCATCATCCCCCTGCTGCTTCCCAGGCAGCCCCAGCCCACGCTCCCAGCCCAGGGAAGGGGAGCGCCCCGAGACCCAGAGCCATCCAGCTGGTGGGTATTTGTGGAGTATTTGTTATGGAAACCAAGCCAGCAAGTGTCTGTCCTCATTAAAATCTTCAGCCTCACTCAACTGTCACATTTTTAAAGCTGTTGACTGATGCAGCCCTCGGGTCACCATGGCAACGGGATGCAGTACCCAGGCGATGATGCTCTTACTCTGTCACCCCTCGAGTGACCCACTTCTACCCAAAAAAAAAAAAAAGTTTGCATTAGGAAAAAAAACCCACCCCTTCCAGCAGAATATTTTTCTTGCCTCCTGCCACGCTCACTTCCTGCGCTGCCGAAGGCGTAAGGAGCCCACAGAGCAAACCAGAGAGGAAAACAAACACACCAACAACCCTGCAAATACTGGAGAGAGGGACCCCACGGCACCCCACAGCTCTCCTACACCCTGGCATAGGGGTGTCCCACAGCACCCAAACACCCACAAGCTCCAGGGAACGTTTCTGCTGTGAAATTCAGAGATGGCCTCTTCAGAAATCACCAGGGGAGCACCACTGTGCATGAACCTCCATTGCAAACCCTTGTGGGTGCCACAGCTCCCCGGGATGGTGCTGGGCAGAGATGCAGGAGAACAGCTGTTCCCCCAAATCCTTGAGCCCACTGACAGCAGGGTGTTTGCTTCAGCCACCCCCAAGACAGTGCATGAGAGGGAGAGACAAGGGTGAAACTGGGGTGGGGGTCCCAAGTGCTGGGCTTTGGGGGGGTCTGGGCAGAGCAGGGCCATCCCCAGGTGTGCTCAGAGCTCCCTCACCACCCCAATGCCACCTCTCAAATACCTAATTCCCATTTGCCCTCACCTGTCTCTCTCTCCTATCCCCACTCCAGTCCCTTGGTGTAACCTGGCCCCTCCCTGGAAGTATTTCAAGAAAAAAAGGGGGGAGATGGTGGGGAAGAAAGCGGTGACAATGAAGTTCTCATGGCGGATTATTGGTGTATAATTGAGCAATATCCATGGTAACAAGCAAATCTGCACGCGTTAAAAAATTACCCTGACCTACTTCGGGAAATTCTGCCATCTCCACAGGGCAGTGAGGGCTGTCCATCCCCCGAGAGCCAGCCTGCCAGTCCCACTGCCAGCAGTGCTGCCAGCAGCGCTGGAGAGGCCCAGCCCAGCCCAGCCCCATCACCCCATGCCCACCGGGATGGAGCAGGGTCCCCAGCATGAGAGCTGCTGCTCAGGATGGGACAAGAGGGACTGAATTGCCAGGTCACAGCACAGCGAGGAAACACAGCAGCTCCCTGAAGTGTGGTGCAGGAGGGTGGCCAGCCCAGAAGGAACGCCAGGACACACTGCAATGGGTATTTTTGGGACCACACATCATGTTTCCTTGGAGTACATGGAGCAAAGCAAGGCACGGGGCCAGGAAAGTGCAAACCAAGGGTCAAAGGCAAGAGTGGGACACAGGATGACTCCTATTACAAGGGGCTGATGGCTTTCCAGCCATCACCCATGGGAAAGCATCGCTCAGCGTGAGCAGGGACACCTCCAGCACCCTCACAGCCCTCCCCAGCACAGGGTGAAGCCCCCCCAGCCCCAGCCATGCCCACAGCCCCATCCATACCCCTGCCCGAGTGCTCTTGGCAGCTCCCATGAGGCTCCCAGGAAGGCTGGCGCTGGTTTGCCGGCACAGGGGCGAAGTCCCCCAGGGAGTGTCCCAGGGGACAAAGGGACAAAGGTCTGGCTCCAGTGCAGGGGGAGAACAGAGCCATATGCCACCCCAGAACACCTGCAAACACCTCCAGGGCCAAAATTCACACGCATGGGGACACCCAAGAGCACCGCCCAGCCCGGGCAGCTTTGCGCTGCCACCCACGGCGTTCCCAGGGAGGAGACTGCCACAACATCAACACCACCGCGTTCAGAGCGCCACAGCTGGAAACCACCACGGTGGAGACCGAGCTGGTGCAAAGGTCCACTCCCTGGTGCTCTTTACTGTGTGGTCTCTGCAACGGGGGTCACCACGGCTGAGACCACTGGAGTAGGAAACACCCAGATGAACACCATGGGGGTGTTGTGGTCCCCATCGCGGCCAAGACCACCTCATTTGAGGCTACTGGGATGGAGACCACCACAGCACCCAGCCACCCACCAGCCCCAGCACATCCCTCTGCCCTCCCCCTGCCGCCACCATTCCCAGCAGCCCCGTGCCCGTGCTTCCCAAATATCTGCCCCTACTTTTGAGTGAAAAGAAGCTGATTCAAGCCAAAGCCCCCAGCACTGCTCCTGTCACACCCAGAAAGAGCCGGGGGAGGGTTGGTGTCCCCAGCTCTCGCCCGCTGTCCCCGCCGCAGCGCGAGGATGCCACGTCCCCACGGACAAGCTGCCAGCGCCCACCACGACGGAGCGGCAGCACGGCTCCCTGCAAACCCCAAAAGCAGGAAAGCATCCCCCGGGTGAGCAGGGGGTCACCAGGGGCTTTCACCCCACATCCTTCCCCCGGAAGAGCCGCGCAGCGCCGATGCGTGCCAGGACAAGCCGGGAATGGAAGTCTCTCCAGCAGCTCCGCTCCCCCATCCCGGGCGTTCCCCCGCTGATCCCCACGGTGCCCAGCTCCCCGCAGCCCTCACCTCAGCCAGAAGAAGCTGAGCATTTGCGGGAGGTGTCGGTGCGACGGCTGGCTCGGAGGAGAAGCGTCCGGACACCTGCGGGCGCGGGCGTCGAGGCCGGGCTGGCGCGGAGCCCTGGGGGGAGCTGGGCTCGGGAGCCCGCGGGGAGTGGGTCGGGCTGGCTGCGGGAGCGGCGGGAGGCACCGGCGCGCTGCCAGCAGCTCTGCTCGCCTTCATCCCTCCCCAGGGAGCAGCTCCTGGGGTGGCGTCCCCTCCCCAGCCCGCTCATCATCCCCTTCTGCCCCCATCTCGCCAGCCAGGGGCACTCAGTTAGACTCACCTGAAAATATCAGTATTTTCCCCAGAGCCGCAAGTGCCAACACCAAGCTCACAGTCCGGAAAAGCCTCGGCAAACTTCTCCAAAGTCACTCCAATCCACGCAGCTGCTCCCTGGCCCTGCTGCCTTTGAAGTACCTCTGACAGGGCTTGTCACAAAACCCTTTTTTTTTTCTTTTTTTTTTTATAACAAGGAAATAAAATGCAAATTGCCGTGTCACCGCGTTAATGACTGTTGGGTTTAGTGGAGGTGTTGTTCTATTTGTATTTGATTTACACACTTTTACAAGTGACTCTTGGTTATCAGCCTACAAGGGCTTGATCAAAGCTCTTGGCAGGCACCGGCAGCACAAGTATTGCCACTGGAAAGCCAGCAGAGAAATAATTAAGTAATTTCAACAGGAAATAAATCCCCACTCCTTTTTTTTGGTAAATAAGAATAACAAAGCACTGAAACAGGGCAAAAGCCCCTGCCTCAGCCGCCTAAATTTTAGGCTGGTTGTGGAAAATGTTCATCAAAATCCTAGACTGAAGTAGAGGGGAGGTGGGACACCAGGATACCTCTGCAAGGGCTGGGCTGGGCAGGGGTGGAGATGGGGCCCAGCTCAGGGTGATGACCCCAGGAGGGGGTTTGGAGCCTTTGGGGGATGGAGGAAGCTCTGCATTGCGCCAGGTGATTGATCCGATTATGGTCATGGAGAGTCTCTCTGGAGGAAGATTGTTGCCTGAGGACTTTAACCCCGCTGAGCATTCACTGCTCAGCTACTTGGATAAAATCTGCATTCTTCATTCCAAGAGCAGGAACAGAGAGGCCCTTCCACCCTGCACAGCCCCTTCCATGTCTTGCAGGTGGCTTTGCACACCCAGATGTGATTAAATTCCATCATTTCAGAAAGCAACACTTCCTTTAAAGCGTTCGCTTTTGGGACAGCAAATAAGACATTTCTCACCAGGATGGTTTTCTACCCACTTGCAGCAGCCCGGGCGCCCTGCAAACCAGATGGCAGCAGGCATCCTCCAGAACATCTCCCCACCTTTAGCACGCAGGCCCCTGGCCAGGAAGATCTTCAGGGATCTCTCCCTCCCTCCTTAGGACTGTTTGTTTCTGCAGCCAGAGATTAGGATCAAAAGGATTGTGAAAACGATTCTTCCCACTCGCCAGAGTCAGGGGGAGCAGCACAATTAGAAACACTTCAGACGCTTGACCCACGCTCGGGCCTGCAAACAAAAGTTGCGAGGAGAGGCTGATGTTTTCCAGGCCCAATTAGCATAATGTTGTAATTCCCGAGCTCTCGGGCTGCCTGCATCCCTTCGCCCCGGCCGGCTCCGGCTCCCTCCTCCTGATCCATCGCCATATGCCCGTCTTTTACAGTTCTTTGGTGCGTGATGCTCACAGAGTGGATAATTAGCTAAATGAATTAATTGACATTCATACTTGTAATTAGCAACCGGTTACAAGCAGCTATTCTCCTTGGGACGGCTAAAATTTCTCGGGGATTGGTGTTAAAACACTGGAAAATCGTTCGGGGTAAATAACGCGCGGGGCCGTGAGCGCCGATGGCGCCCGGGTTGTGCCCGGGCTCTGAGAGCCGCATCGCGGGGAACAAGCCCGTGCAAAAGCGGAGCAGGCTGTGGAACGTGTTGGATAGTGTTGGATATGCCGCTGCTGCTCGGGAGGAGGAGGAGGAGAAGTTTCCAGCTTCGGAAGGAACGCGGGCCAGATGGGCGGCTCCA
>NW_005054345.1:2408442-2410594 GCF_000277835.1 Geospiza fortis | reverse complement strand
GCTTACCGGGGAGCCCGCAGCCCGGCCCCGGTAACAGGAGGCTGCTCAGGCAAAGCAATGGAAATTGGATGTCGTGAGTGTTAATTAAACCATTAATTACTGCTGAGAAGGGGAAAAAAAAAAGTGACCTATTGGTTTTATCGCTTCTTGGAGTAGTTGGGAGGATGAAGTGCTCAGGGGCTCGGCAGTGGGGGAAAGGGACTGTGGCGTGAGGTGGATCTTTGTTGAAATGTAGGTTTTGACAGGTTTTTAGGGGATGCTGGAGATGCTGCTGATGCAGCCACAGCTAATCCCAGCACTCTGTGAGGCCAGGAGTGGGACCCACACTAGGGACAGGGTTAGTGGAGACTAAGCAGCTCTCCTGTGCTGCTGGGGGAGACCACCACAGGGGCTTGGACAGGATTTCAGGGGCTTGGTCTCCTGTGGAGGACCCCACAACAGGGGCTGGGACAGGCTCTCAGCGTGTCCCAAACTGCAGGGATGCCACTCCCAGCTATGGGGTGCAGTCATCAGCCACAAGCCCTGACAATCTGCACCCACAGCTGCTGGGAGGAGATGTGCAGGGACCCCACGCCCCCAGAATGTAGCAGGGGTGGGTGAGCTGAAGGTCTCTTCTCCCTGGAATGGCTCCCCAGAGCCTGGGCACCGATGGGAAGGAGGGAGGGCAGCGCACGGGCACCGCCACACAAATGGCTCGTTATGGAAAAGAGGAGAAAAAGTGATGCTAATGCACTTCATAAATCAAAGTCTCACGTCCTGCTGCATCAGGAGCTCTGCACCAGCAGGGAGGAGAGCCCGGGCTGGGGCTACAAGGGACACCAGGGAGGATGAGCCCTCCAAGTGCTCAGGGACAGCACTGGGGTGCCCTGCCCTGTGCCACCCTCTCATCCTGGCAGGCTCTGCTCCCCAGCGTGGCTGCAGCAGCTCTGGCTGGCACAGAGGCAGTGGCAGAGGGTGACAGGACAGGGTGATAAAGCGGCACCCCACGAGCCTGGGTCTCCCTCGGAGAAGGGCTCTCCCACGGCTCCTGGCACGGGCTCAGGGCTGCAATGCTCTGCCAGGAGCCCTGTTCTTGGCTCCTCCAAGCTATCAAAGCTTTAGATTTCCCTGGCAGAGCCTGGAGTTTGACTGCTGGGGAAAGGGACAAAAAAAAAAGCCAATCTCAGGAGAGAGGCAGTGGGAAAGGCTGGGCCAAGGAGCTGTCATGCCACCCCTTCAGCTACTACACACCCCAGTACGTTCTCAAACACGCTGCACAAGATAGCAGGGAGGCTAATTTTTCTTTAGCTGCAGGCAAAAAAAAAAATCAATTACAAGGTAACCTATTTCTCAACTCCTCCATTGGTATTTACTTAATTCCAAGGCCAGCTTGCCCACCCTGCCAGGGAGAGGTTGAGGGAGGCTGTGTGCCAGGGCTGAGCCAGGCTCAGGGTTTAGTTTGGGTTTAATTGAGACACCAAAGCTCAGAGCAATGAGGTTTGTTTGAATGGGACAGCACATGCCATGGGGCACCCAGGCAGAGTCCAGCCCTGGTGGGATAGGGAGCAGGAAAAGCCCAGGGGGAAGCAGGACTTTCTGGAGAAGGTTTGGGAGGTGCTGGTGGCCCTTGAGGGCAGGGACTGCAAGGGGACAGGAATAGCTCCAGGTGTCCACAAGAGCAGGCAGAGTCCCAGGGAATCTGTGGGGACAGGAGCACCCAGGGGGTACGTGAGGACAGGGCCATCCCAGGACACTCCATGAACACCTGGACATCCGGAGGGGTTACACACACACAGGACACCCGGGGGCACAGGGGGACAGAGACACGGGACATTCCTGGACACAGGGACATAGGATCCCATGGGTACACAGGGACAGGGACCCCGGGGGACACCCGGACACAGGGGAAACACAGACACCCCCAGGGGACACTCGGACACACAGACACGGGGGGACTGACAGATACAGGACACGGGGAGACATATGGACACGGGAGAACACATGGACACGGGGGGACACTCGGACACAGGACACGATGGGACATACAGACACGGGAGGACACACGGACACAGGGGTACACACGGACACGGGGGGGACACAGGGGCCCGGAGGGACACACAGACACAGGGGAACACTCGGACACGGGGGGGACACACGGACACGGGACGCCCGC
>NW_005054345.1:2407127-2407620 GCF_000277835.1 Geospiza fortis | reverse complement strand
AGGAGGGGCGGCTGGGCGGGCTGGGGATGGGTGGGGTGGCAGCCCCCCGGCAGCGCTGCCTGCGCCGGGTTCATTTGAATGCGAGCCATGCAGAGCGCTCGCCACAGCCACTGAGGTGTGGAAATCTCGCCCAGACGAGGAGGGGGTTCTTCCTGCTCTCTCCAGTTCAGAGGGGAAAAAAGCATTATTAGAATAAAGAGAAATTTAGGCACCAAATCCAGCCGCTCTCAGTGGTTACGCAGCACTCCAGGGAGGCTGTGAAATGGAGGGGGTAGTTTTGGAGGGGTGCAGGGAGTGTGTTGGATGGAAGCCCCTCTCCCGTCCTCCACATTAGCATCATCATGGAGTTTTGGTTTTCCCGTGGGAAAAGGGAATACCAGGCTGGCAGCAACATGGAAAAATAAAACAACCTATGGCTTGGTCAAATTTAAAGTTCAAAATCCAAACTGCCAGCAGTGGTGCCTGGTGGGAGGACAGCCCTGCAACAGGCTGG
>NW_005054345.1:2399516-2407117 GCF_000277835.1 Geospiza fortis | reverse complement strand
AATGCAGCCTGCACAGCCAGGATGGCAGTGGTGTCCATCTGCCAGAGCACACTGCCCACACACCCACTATGGATAGGGGCCACGTCACTTTGGGGGCTCACGGAGCCTTTAGAGCTGCTGCACCTTTGTAAGTGCAGGGCACAACTGAGGATGGAAATGTTAAAAATGTGCTTATTTTTACAGGTGATGTTCCAGCAGACTATTCCCAGTGAATTGACAAGCACAGGCTTTCGTCCCAGCAGTGGGCACCCTAAAGAGCCCTGGGTGGAAGCTGCCAGGCAGTGATGGACCAACAGCTCAAGGAAGGGGCCAGGAGAAGGGAAGCTGCTCTGGGAGGTCAGGAAAGGCCAGCTAACCACCAAAACTCGGGAGCATTTTGATATCCTGACAAGCCCCAGTGGCAGGGGTTTGAGAGCTCCTTTCTGCTCCCAGGAAGTCAGGGATGGATGCAGGGATGTCGCCAGCCCAGGCCAGAAGCAATAAAGCGCCTGGAGTGATGCAGCAAAACAGGATGGAGTCGCGTGTCGAAATAAATCATCCATGGAGGCAAGGCAGGGAGGAGGAGGAGGTTTGCTGCTCTCAAGCCTCCCTGTGTCTAACAAAGCCTCAGAAACCGCAGGTGGGCAGCAGGAGCCGGGGCAGGATCCAGCCGGCCGTGGCCCCAGCTGTCCCAGAGCAGAGCCGGCCCTGGCCAGGCATCCCGCTGCTCCAGCTCTCCCGGGAGCTGCTTTTCCATCCCTTCCCAGCTCCCGCAGCTTCACCTTGTGGCAGGCAATGCACAGAGCTGCCAGGAGTGATAAAATGGCTGTTCCCCAAATTTATGGAGTTTATCTGTGAATAACTCTTGGAGGTGAAGCGGCCGTTGAGCCGGGGAGGAGGAAGGCTTTGCTTGGGGAAAAGCTCTCCCAGGGGCCGTGCAGGGCAGGCAGGAGCCCAGAGCCAGTCCCAGGGGCCGTGCAGGGCAGGCAGGAGCCCAGAGCCAGTTCCAGGGCCAGCAGGGACATGTCCTGTGCCCCCCAGCTCGCAGGGCTGGGGCATGGCCGGGGTGAGCTCGCCGCTCGCCCACGCTGGGGGAAGCCGAGGGCTCGTTTCCCATCTGCAGCGTGTTTATTAGGAGCTAAGTCATGAAGAGGCTTTGGCACATCTCCGTGGCTCCTGCCGAGCGTGTTTAGCACAGCAGAGATCGCTGCTTCCTCCAGCAGCACGTGCGTGCCCGGGATTTCCGTGCTGGCCAGGCGTTGTGCCCCATGCTCCTTTCCCATGCCAATCTTTTCTTCTACCCCACAAAAAAATGTTGTATCCATGAGCTATGGAGCAGCATCCTGGTTCCTGGGGAAGCACAGCTGAGGCTGAGCAGGCTGGAGCCTCCCCCTCATACCCCCTCCCCACTCTGCTGCAGTAACATCCATCCGAAGTTTCTGAGCCTCTGCTAATTTTGGAGGCCGCTAGCAAAGCAGGCACTGTTGCAGCCAAAGGAGGCTGCCAATGTTTCCTTTAAAAGCTGCTTTCACTCCGAAGGACTCTTCTAGATGGTTTGCTTTTAATAGCAGGCTGCAGGGTGCAACGCCCAGCTGGTGGCCAGGGCTGTCTTTGGAGCAGGAAGGGACTGGATGGCACTGGGAGCAGGACTGGGGACGTGCAGCGAGCCACACACATCCATGGTGGGCCGTGGCAGGGCGTACGTGCATCCCTTTCCTGGTTCAGACCAGCAAAGATCCTCACCCCCTTGCAGAGCTGATCCCACTGCAGCCCATTTCCTCTTTTTTCCCCTCGCCAGCTTGTGGGGAAATCTTTCTAGCAGAGGGGGACAGATCCAGCTCCTACCCATGGTGATATCTCAGAGGAGAAGGAGAGGAGCCATGGAGAAGCAGGAGGCAGTGAGGTCAGTGTGCTGGTAGGTGTGAGTGCTTTGCAGAACCCAATGCTGCTTCAGTATAACCAGATTCAGGAAAATGAAGCTGAAGTGTGAAAAATGAAAGTGAAAAGATAGGAACCAACCCACGGCTATTTATTCTAAAAATACTGACCTAAATACTTAAGCGCACATATAAAAGTAGTTGTCTTTGCTGATTTCCTTTATGAGAGTCTCCTGGTTTGGTTATTATTTCACTCAGAAACCAGAAGATGAGGATTTTTGGAGACATGGAGACTGTGTTCTAGCCTGGCACTCCAGAAGTCTTTTGCCCAAAGCTGTATGCCCAAATGTCATCTGAAAGCCCAGCTTTGAAATTCATTCATTAAGCTAACGAGGCCCTGTGGTGAGCAGCCCTCGCCTCTGCTGATCAGAACAGGAAAGGTTTTGGCAGGGTCTCTGCAATGGCTCTCGTGTTTCTCCGTGGGTGGGATGATGGCAGTGGCCATGGGCACACTGTGGGCATGGCAAAGCCCCCAGAAGAAATCTGGGAGCAGAGGGGCAGCGGTCTTGGCACAAAGCATCCCTCAGCCTGTGGCATTGGCAGGGCTGGGCTGCAGTTCCCATCTGGGCTGGGGCTCACATCTGGGCTGGGGCTCACATCTGGGCTGTTGTTCCCCTGGGCTGTTGTTGCAGGCAGTCACCAGCCCCTGCCCCCTCCCCACTCATCTGGCAGCAGCCAGGGCCAGGATGTGGGGAGGCTGTGGGCAGCCTAAGTACTGAGCCTGGCTTAGTGCAAAACTCCCTGGGACCAGTGACACGACATGGGAGTGCCTCTCCTGCAGGCAGCCCTCTAGCTAGGCTTTTTGGGGTTTCCAAAAATACATCCCTGGAGGTGTCTGGGCCAAGCAGTGGGGTGGATGCTGAGGGAGGCCCAGGTGCAGGAGCCCAGGCAGTGCACAGGGATGGGCCCTGCACGGTCACAGCCCCCAGTGCAGCACCGTGACCGGCTCTGCACGACCTTCCTGGGGAAGATTATGAAAGTGCATTACGTGTGGAGGCAAAACGGATGGAGGAGCAGGCAGGAGTGCTGGGTCAGCAAGTCGTGCAGGCTGGATGAGCAGTGAGTGCTCAGAGGGAGAAGGAAGACACCACGCTGAAAACAGTAAAGGTAAAAGCCGGGTGGGGGTGAAGTGGCTCCCGGCCTGAAGGTCCCAGAGGGGAGAGCCAGTCACAGCGTTTCCATAGGACAAAGTGAAGGTGCAAGCCAGGAGAACGTGAGCTTGACAAAATGCGTTGGTTTGGGGTTTTTTCCGTTAGAAAAAGGGGTGCTCAGTGCTGTGTGGGAGCAGGAAAGGGCTCCCTTTGGAGTGTGGTCTATGGCCTGGGGTGAGTCTGTTCCATACAGCATTCTGCAGTGCAGGGGATAGATGAGCATCAGCCAGGTCTCCTCACTGCCTGCTGGGAAGCAAGGTGGCCATGCATGGCTGGGTGTGTGAGCAGAGCCAGAGCAAGACTTCCAAGCAGCAAGAGCTGAGTTTGAAACCTTGGAGGATGTTACAGAGGTGAGTGTCCCTGAGGACACTGCTGCAATGGCAGGCTGCTGACTGGAAAGCCTTCCCTATGGCCCTGAGGCCCCCCTTCCTCCCACAAAACTCCCAGGAGCAATGGAGGAAACCCTCGTGGGCAGCAGAGCCAGTTGGACCACAGTTCACCCTGCAGCAGCTTTTTACCTAAAATAAGGCTGCTAAAATAAGTACCCAAACTGTCACCACGCTCGCAGCAGATTTACAGCTCCATGCACGCACCTGGCACTGCTCCACCCTGCTGTGGGAGCACCCACGGGGCAGCAGGGGAAGGTCTGCTGCAAACCCAAGGTCACCCTCTGTCCAAGGGGCTCTGGCCCCGTTGCAGGGCGCGGGAGGGGGCGGCTGGCTCGGGGCACTGCTGGCGGCGCATATCAGGCAGAGACAGATGGAAGAGGTGACAGATAAGGGACTCAGCCTGGAGAAGGAACAGGAGAGATAGGACCCAAAGGCTCTGCCCCGGCAGAGAGAGGAGGCTCAAAACCAGCCCCAGCAGAGCTGGATTTAGATCCCGTAACGCCAGCTGGGCACCTGTTCCCTGCCTAAACCCCTCCTTGCCCAGGGCAGGGGGGTGAGGAAACCACTGGTGTTGAGCTGCAGATACTTGGTGGGGCAGTGGGCCACCAAGGCAGCTGAAAACTGCTGCTACTCTGGAGAGGCTGCCACCCTTCACTTGAGAATGGCTGGCATTGGGCACAGCTTGGAGGCTGTGCTGTGGGATGGCTGAGAAAACTCCAAGATGGGCACCACCGCATCGTCTGTAGGGTCTGCAGGCACACACAGCTCTGCTGGCACCCCCTGGGAGGGTCCCTGCTATGCCACTGCCATAAGAGACTGACAGGCAGCACTTAGATGTGACCTCACCTCGTGCCAGTGCCCTGCTTGGCCCCACGTGGCAGCCACCAGAGCTCAGCCACAGGGAAGGAGCAGGGTCAGACACAGACAGCACCACGTGGGAATGTCAGCAGCACTGCTGGGAGCCAGGCTGGGGCTGTCACCCTGCAGGACCACAGCTCCTGCATGCTGGTTTGCGTGGGGAGAGGTATTTCATTGCAAAATGTCCCTTGCAGGGAGATGCAGGCTAGTGGCAAAGGAGGTGGGAACGAGGAGAGCCAGACTCGCCCAGAGCAGCTGGCACTGGCTAGAGGTGAGCAGAGGTGACACCCTGCCAGGGTAACCAGGGTCTGACATTTTGGGTTTTGCCTTTGCCCCGTTCCTCAGGAGTCAAACCACAAGTGTGAGTTTGGGGCTTGCAAGTCACACTTGGGGGGCAGTCCTGCTCAGCTTTGTCTCTTTCTCCCTTTGTGCCTTCTACCTCTGTCTCCTCAGCAATGACAGGAACCTGCAGAGTTAAATCCCAGCTATGGGAATGCAGCATGGTTTCCCAGCTTTCCCAGGGGAAAGCCCAGGAGCTGTGTCCCACATGGGTGCTCCTGGGCTCCTTTGCAGTGCCTGCCTGCAGCCCAGGTTAGCGCAGGAATTGCGGGTGAGGAATTGGAGCTGCCACGCTGGGAGCTGCTGGGGAATAGCTGCCACGCTTTACATTCACAGCCCATCTATTTTGCAATAACTTCACCATGATGTTCCCACATAGACAAGCCTAAGCTAGCATAGATAATGAAATGGGTTAAAGGAGACAGGCGGAGGGAGAGGAGAGGAGCCAGCAACTGGTAGTAAATCAGGGAGAGAACAGGGTTACTTTAAATTCAAGGTCTTGGTGGCAGGGCAAGTTTGGTTTGTGCCAAGAGGCATGGGGTTCGGAGGATGAGACACAACAGTGTCTTCTTGGTGGGGCCACCAACTTGTGTCCCAACCAAACCCCACCCTGCTCCTGTCATTCCCCCGTGCCTGCCCCTGGGTGTCACTGGCATTGCGCACAGCCAAGGGCACCCATCCTGGCTGGCAAAGGGTGCTCAGAGGATCCTGAAGGAGGATCCTGGCAGGGCAGGCAGTGGGCTCTGCTCTTCAAGGCCTGCATGAGCTCTTGGTCAGGGCCTGGGGAGACCCAACCGCTGAGACTCCCCCACCTTTGGCACGGGCTTCGAGGCAGTCCAAACAAGCTAATTAAATCCTGCTCTGCTTAATCAGAGCCATTGAGCACCAGTCAGAAGAAATTAATCCCGTGTTTTATTAGATGCTGTTTGAAGTCATGTTTGGCACCTCGTCCTCAGTTCTCATCTCCTTCTGGGGAAGGAAGAAGGACATCTGTGGGGAAGAGCGAGGGTGCAGCAGATGGCAGCGGGGATGATTCAGGGGCTCGAGGAAGGAGCTGCGACTCCAGCGGCATCCCTGGCGGGGGGGGGAGGACGAGACACCTCTCCCTGCATCCCACAGCCTACCCCTCCCCACAGCTGAGAGTCTGTGAGCCAGGCAGGCATCCCAAAAATACATGTTCCTCCGCATTGCATGCTAATGGCTCTGCTCGAGAGGTCCCACCGCAATTAAAGCACAAGGAGCATTAATATGCAATGTGGAGAGGCCACTCTTCCCACAGCTAGCTACTCCCTCCCAAACCTGTCCTTCCTGCTGCACATCCCTGCCCACTGGGAGCCTGCCCACGGGGATCCCACAGCAGTCCCAGCGGAGCCGCTGGCAGTGTGCAGTAAATTGGAGCCTTCCCTTTGCTGTGCCCAGGGGATGCTGCCTTTTCCCCCTGGCACCAGGCACCTTCTCCTGCCTTCGGGCTCCGTGGAGCAGGATCTGTTGGGTGCCCACCAGGGGGGTGCCACGCAATGCAGCCCCGGCATGGGAGACACCCTGACAGCGGGGAGAAATCCACAGGCAGGTGTTTAAAACAACCCGCTGGGTGATGGTTTGGGGTTTTTAATGACTTCTGGTGCTTTAATTGCTGCAACCCAAGAGAAGCTCCTGACGAAGAGAAAGTCTGGCCAAAGTAAGGTAGCCCACAGGTGGCCCTCCACACCTTGGGAGCGCTCGGTAGCCTTGGTACATCCTCCTGCAGCTCGGCTAGATGCAGCTGCTGGCTTTGGGTGTGGGGAATTTATTTTTTTCCTAAATTTCCTGTCACAACTTGCGTTAAAACTTTGCGGAGCCACTTAATTGCGTTCTGCAGTGGTGATGATATGAAATTAGTCTCCCTTCTGATCTTTAGCTAAGTTGGTCCAAAGCACCAGCTTATAATTTGCTCTAATCATCAGGTCGGGGGAGATGCGAAGGCAGGGCCGGTGCCCGGTGAATTCACACAGGCTGGGAGTTTCCTTCCTTGCCATGCCAGCATTTGGCACCTGCCAGGCCGGGCTCTGCCACCCTGGGATGGCAACATTGATAACTTCTTTTGGTGCCACTTTGGGAAGTTTTTCATCAACTGCTCTTGGCTGTTTCCTCTAGAAAAAGCTGGGGACTACAGCTGTGTGCAAGAGAGGAGGGAAAGCCGAGGTGGTTTCCTGCCTCCCTTCTCGGCCTGCTCTGTCCTCTGAGCATCTCAGAAACATCCTCCACTCCTGCCTGGAGACCTGGAACCAGACTGCTGAAGGCACCTGGAGAGCAAGGGATCCTGCCTCCCATCTCATGTCCCTGGGCTTGCTTCATGTCCCAAACTACTCCAAGGGCTGGGGAGAGGAAGTGGCTGGGTTTTGCCTAGTCACCTATCCCAGAAAATCGTAAGAGTTACAAGAAAACAAGCTCCCGATGAAGAGGAGCAGGGCAGGGCAATATTCTGGGCACAGAGACGCCCTTTTGCTGCCGAGGGCACGGCGCCCATCATTCTAGTGGCATTAGTGCTTTCCACCTCCACACAGGAGGTACAGGATATCATGGTATTATTTTTAACCAGGGATATTTAGTGAACTCCTCACGTGCTGCTGGAGGGTCAGATTTATCCCATAGCCTCAGTCCCAGGGGACACTCCCAGTTATTTTTGAACCCATCAGAGCAGCAGAGGAGCGGAGGGATGCAGAGGCTCGGGAGACACAAAGTCTGGGGTTTGTCTGGCCTGTCCCTCTGGTCTGTGCCGCAGAGGCGTGCGTGGAGCAGAGCCCCTCACGCCTGCCTTGTCATCACCACCGTCACCCCGGCCCCCACCATAAAACCCAAAACTTGGGCGAAGCCCCAGATTTTCCTTTTCAGCTGAGACGATCTTGGACGCCTGCAAGTTTTGATCCTTTTCGACCTACCGCATTGCAAGACTTTTTTTCTTCCCCCCC
>NW_005054345.1:2399194-2399506 GCF_000277835.1 Geospiza fortis | reverse complement strand
AAGGCCCCGCTCGCACCGACATCCCCCGTGCTTGCAGCGCAGCCTGCCCGTTCTGCCGGGGGCTAACTCAGCACACAGCCCCGGCCAAGCGCGCAGCCGCTGGGTTTTGTTCAGCCACTCACTTCGGAGGGAGAGGTGAGGCCAGGGCAGGGGGAAGGAGCTGTTTGAAGCCCTTATTTTTGTGCCGCTCCAACATCTGTCCCCATGGGCACCGCCACCCGAGGCCGGCGCTGGTGGTTAGTTTGGTTCTGCAGAAGCAGATTTGGTGCGGCAGGGAGGCAAAGCCCTGACTTTTAAACTGGAGGTGCGCCG
>NW_005054345.1:2391626-2397724 GCF_000277835.1 Geospiza fortis | reverse complement strand
GCCCAGGGGAGCAGGGCTGGGCGGCTGCGGGGCTGAGAGAAGTCCCTGAAGTCTCACGGGGGTTATCCCTTCGAGGTGTTACCTCTTGAAGGCTACTTTTGCTCCTTTAAGCACCCGGCATCCCCGCTCCTGAGTCAGGTCCGAGCAGTGTAAAGCCGGGATGGGGGGAGGGAGAAGTCCCTGAAGTCTCACGGGGGTTATCCCTTCGAGGTGTTACCTCTTGAAGGCTACTTTTGCTCCTTTAAGCACCCGGCATCCCCGCTCCTGAGTCAGGTCCGAGCAGTGTAAAGCCGGGATGCACAGCTGGATCCAGCTGAGGTCCCAGCCCAGCGAAGGCGCTCACCTGCGCTGACCTGGGTGCCCGATCCCTGATGAGTAACTGCTGTTCTCCCGTCTCTCCCTGCCGTGCAGCGTGTTTTGGGACCTGTACTGCGCAGCTCCCGAAAGGCGAGACACTTGTGAACATTCGAGTGAAGCCAAAGCCTTTCATGACTACGTGAGTAACAAGTTTCTAATCCTCGCGGTAATTACGGCGTTGGGGAGCTCCGGCGCACCGAGAGCCAACCTAACGTAACCGACTGGCAAAAAGCGTGGTTTTTTTTTTTTTTTAACCAGCAATGTTCTGATTTGACTGAACAGTATTTCATAATGTTGCAATTATGTAAATGAGCTCAGATACTTATCTTAAGCACTTAAAGGCATTCGGGCTAGTGGTAGAATTAAGAAGTTTTGCATAGCAATGGACAACAAAGCGTTTATAGAGGGTCGATGGCAAGATATTTCATGCTGAGGACACTGTGGTGGTGAGATGTTTTATGCTGAGGGCGCCTTGCAGGATGGGCGGGGGTTGGATTTTGGTGGGGAGGAGAAGGGGGAATTCCCCAAACCGATGTTGAATGCCCCAGTTAATATCTCCCTGCCTTTGGCAAGGCTGGGGGCTCCCTTGGTTTCCGGAGTCCTCCCTTGATCCCAGCAGGGGAGAGGTGTTGTCTTGTTGGAGCTGCTGTTGCAGACCCCCGTTGGTTGGTTGGTTGGTTGGTCGGTCGGTCGTTGTGCATCTTGGCTCTCCATGCTTTGGCTGGCTCTCTGCAGAGGTGGCAGCATGACCCAGGGATGGATGGTGGCATGCTTGAGTCTGAGGTGTCTCCTGAAGGATCCCCTTGCCAAGGGTGCATGGCATGTCTGCCCCACGGGTGATGGGTGGGCTGCCCACTCCTGTCCCGCATCCGCAGCGTTGGGAGGCATTTGCATCAAAGGATTAGTCACCTGGCTGCGGGCTTGGACCCCAGTCAAGCGCCTTTAAACCTTGTAGCAGGAGCTGGTTTTGTCTGCTCCGGGGAGACTATGGTATGGAAACCATTTTTCCTCCCTTCCCAAGTTTCTGGTTGCCTGGACATGCCTGGCTGGGGATGTGTGAGGGTTTGCTGGCGAGCAGTGCCAGGCGAGCGTCTCGGGGACCTCTGTGGTGCTCTCACACGCTGGCACTGGGCACAGCAATCACCCTGGGGCACGGGCAGTGCCAGAGAGGCTGGGCTGGCTGCTGAGCTGCCTCTTGTCTCTTCCCACCCCGCTGGGTCTTGGGAAAAGTGTGTCTGGGTATTTGCTAGGTGGAGTTTGTCTGTCTGTCTGTCCATCCCTGCGGCCGCTGTGTGCATTGCTTGTTTTCACTGGGTCGGATTAAGATGGTGAACTCCTGAACCAGGGGTCAGAGCTGATAACCAGCAGCGTGTCTAGCAGTTGTTGGCTTCTGCTCGCTTCCTGGATGTTTTGGGGCAAATTGTTGTGGGGTTTGGGAGCCCAGATGGGACAGTGGGCTCATCAGGAGCAAGGCAAAGGGAGATCTGTGGGCAGCAGAGCCACAGGTGAAGATGACATTAGCAAGCAAGACCTGGTAATGCTCCATCCACAGCAGCCTCCTCATCGTGTCTGAGGATTTAGTGTATTTAGAGAAATTAATCTTTTTTTAGCTTGGTAATAATTCTAACAATAGGCCTGAGTGCATTAGATGATTCGCATAAACTTCTTTAATACGCGTTGCTTTAAGCTTACAGTAAATAGACACAATCCTGATTGTTTTTAATTCTCAGTGTAATGCAGTTTTCTAAGAGCCCCAAGTGCTTTACCTTTTGGGTAACTCCTGAGATGCTCACTGCCCTGTGCTTTGGCTTGGTGGCACTGGGTTGGTTTCCCCAGGCAGTGTTTTGGCCCCAAGACAGGGCTTGTGCTTCTCCGTGGCGTGGCTGCTGACGGATGCTCAGGGTGCAGCCCCTCTCTGAGGAGTGGTGTTTTCCTGGCACGGCGTGTACTTTACAGGGCAGGGACCTACCTGGCCAGAACTTAAATATTGACCAAAGAACCGACTGATAACCGTGGGAGTGTGAATAGAGCCTTGTTCCTCTCCAGCTCCCGGGCAGGCTGCTGGTACTGGTGGGCAGTGTCAAACAGCAAACCCAGCGACCCATCAGCGGTGCATGGCAGCTAAAACGGGATATGAGCCCCAAATGGGGCTGGATCAGTGAGTCATGAATTGCTTCATGTGGTGGTTGTGGTTAAAAATATCCCAACCTAAGTCTTGCCCCAGGTTTGTAGAGCGTTGTGTTTACACTTGGCCAGCAACGGGCAAACTCTGTGTGTCCTGCTTGGTGTTTGCCCAAAATATGGTGTGTGTTAACCCTGATACTGTGCTGCTGTAAGGACAGAAAGAGGGGATGCTTTAGGAGCCTGGCATGTCACTTTCTCAGAGCCAGCACTGGAGAGGTTCTTGCTTGGGACACAAATCTTTTGGGAAGGGGGAGCAGTTCTCCTCGTTAGCAGGGTGGGATTTGCATGGTGTGTCATTTCCACTTTATTTTCCAGCATAACTGTATGAAAACTGTTAGGAGCAGCAGGACAAATTGCTGATTTCCTCCTCCAGTTCTGAGTGTTTAAATCTCCAGTGAGAAATTAAAGCAAGGAAGGAAATTAAGAAAGTAAGGAGAAATCTCGCCACTCTTTTTTTTGGGGGCACCCTTGAAAACTGTGAAGTCTTGTGAGTGCTTGGAAATACTGCTTTTTACCTTTCCCATAAGGTTTTTCTCCCAAGCTGGCACAAAAGCCTGCTGGGACTTTGTAGAAAGGTGCTTGTTGGAGGAAGAATGATAGGAGTGGGGATTCACCTGGCACAGGCAGGAGGAATGCTGCTCTGCTCTACCCTTCCATCTCTGGCACGTCTGTGCATCTGTTAACACAGCTCTCGAGCTGTGTTGGTTGCAGGGTTGTTCAGTCACCCTCTCCCACCTGTACCCAAAGAGTTTATCCAAGCTAACAACCCCACAGAGCACCAACCCCTGAAACTCAGCCATTGATTTGGGTTCCTGCAACCCCCCTGGCGAGCAGGCCAGTGTTCCAGCACGCTCCCGGAGCTTGCAAGGGGATCTCTGGTCATGACAGGGGATTTCAGCTGCCGCGTTATCTGGGAATTGGCCGATGGCTGCTCGCAGTTGAGCATTTCAACGCCGTGAAAGCCAATACAATTTGAGTTAGCGGTGATGACTGCCAGTTTAAATACCACAGTGAATTTCTGTCAAAGAGCTAATACATAGAAAGGGGAATTGCAGAAAACTTGATCACCAGAACCACTTCAGTCGATTTTGGCCTCGAGCTACAGAAAATGAACTTAAATCTAGTTGACTGTTTGCTACATACTTTTTTTGTGGTATTGCTCTGCCCGCACAGCCAGCTCATGTCAACATGCAGGAGAGAAAACTTGGGGTAGCCTTTAGCTGATGAAGACTTTGACTTCATCATGCCCTAGCTCTGTTTCCCCCAGTTTCTTCCTGAGGAGGACCTGCACTTGGGAGCATTTGAAATCCTGTTTTCTTTGCAGCACAAGGTCTGCGGAGCTGTGGCTTCAACTTGCCATTAACGCAAAGCATTGATTTATTTGTTTTTGTTTTTAACTTTGGAGAGCTGCTGCAGTTCTTTCTAACTTGGGTCTGGAAAGATGTCTGCAGCAGTGGGGGTGGCTGCTGCTGGAGGTGCCGTGGTTGGTTGGTCTGGGAAAAGATGGTGTGTTGGGGGCTCCTGTCTTGGCTGGGGACAACCAGGGCTCCTCCTTTTTATATGAAACGGTCCCCCTTAGAGAGATCTCAGGGGGTCCTGAAGCTCATGGGGATGGATGGATGGATGGATGGATGGATGGATGGATGGATGGATGGATGGATGGATGGATGGATGGATGGATGGATGGATGGATGGATGGATGGATGGATGGATGGATGGATGGAGATTTCAGGCTTGCTGGAGTTAGTGTGCTCAGTGGAAACAAGGTGAAGCCCAAGAGACTGGAAGGACTTTGGTCTGCTGGCTGTATAGACTGGGGGTGTCCCAGGGATGGTTCTTCTATGCTGGATCTGCCAATCATGCTCCATCCGGGTGTGGGACAAGCATCCCATCCCAGCATCACTGCCTGGGTGTTCTTGTGCTGCAGGGGAGCATTTCCTTGTCACAGCACCAGCTGCTCCCTGGGGTTTGTGTGGCCAGCTCGTGGCATGGTGCACTGGCAGGTGACATGGCCTTGTGGGACCCCTGGGAAGGGATGCTCTTCATGCATGAAGGGTTTGGTGTGACTTCTGCTCTCCCATGCCAGGCTCTCTTCTTGTTCCAGGACCAGTGAAGGTTGTAGTGCCTTGTTCAAGGCACCCATGGCTGTGAGGGTGGGACCAGCAGGTGTGAGAGTGTTGATCCATGAGTGATCCATAACTTCTGTGCTGGTGATGGTCCATGAGAGCTTCTCCTGTTGTGTGCAGCCAGTGTTGTGTAGAAGAGGTGTTTTTGGGGCAGGTTTAGTGCAGTGCAAGGACAGGGGTTGGGAACAGCTTTGTGTGGCCCCACAGGCATTGCCTGAGCCCTGGGCGTGTGGCTCAGTGGTGGCACACCCAGCCCTGTCCTGTTTCCATGTGGGACTGTGCTCCATCTGGGCTCCATCCAGCTCCACACTGCAGGGACAGGGTTCCCTGGTAGGTAACCGGAGAGAGGAGTTTCCTTCAGGAGTGGCAGGCTGCCAGGAGCAGCTGCAAAACTCCACATCACTTAAAAAAAAAAAATTGCAACAAAAATAAATAAATCCAGATATTCCCTCTCCTGGCAGCGCTGGGCTCGGCCTTCCCTCCCAGTTAAGGGTACTGGTGAGCCTGGGTGTCCTTTGAAGCCTGTTCTTGCTGGAGTACCACGCAAGGGTGGATTTGTTTAATATTATATCTTAAACAACACTGGCTGTCACGACAGAGCAACCTCGGCTTCCAGGCTTCGTGCTGCCCAGCAGCAGGACCAGGGCATTGCCGAGCAGCACCTTTCTTTCCACGGGTGATGCTCATGGAGAAGGCTCCATTGTGAAACCGGAGGTCAGAGCCCAGAGCTTATGTCTTAGTCTTTGACTGGGGAGCCTAAATATTTATCCTGTTCTGTCCCTAATGAAAACAAATTGTCAACAGTTGTTCAGTAACTGACTAAATTAAAATCTGTAATTAGTCAATTAGATTAAAGAGTTGGCACAACCTGATTGTATCATGCTGGTTAGGTTATTAAGAGAAAGGGTGTGATTTTTAATTACTGAATGCTAATTTTGACGGTTTCAAATAGAAACAGACGTTCCCCCCCTCCACCCCACCCCGAGTGCCTGTGCAAAAGTAAGGCAGGGGATGGGTTTTATATCAACAAATGGTGCGAACACGCAAAGTTTCTCTGGCTCCGCTCCGGGAGGGGGTTCTCCAAAAAAGCCGGGAGCGGGACAGGAGGAGAGGAAGGATTTCTCCAATCCTGCCTGAGGATGGGAGGGCAGCTGGGGGTTTGTGCCATGACTGGGGACCCCCTGCATGTCTGGCTGCTGGGGTCTGCCTGCTGCCCCATTGCCCATCGCGGTGCGTGCATCCCCTCGCCTTGCGCGAGTGCAGCAGCGAGCCAGACCCGAGTATTTTTTCTTTTCCCTGGTTTGGTGTTTGTTTTTTTTTTTATAGTATCTTATTAACCCCCCTCCCCCCAGTGCTTGCAAGGGGCCAGCTTCCAGCGGCAGGCAGAGCCCGCAGCGGGGAGGAGGAGGAGGAGGATGAAGGCCTTGCCGT
>NW_005054345.1:2386053-2391613 GCF_000277835.1 Geospiza fortis | reverse complement strand
GGCAGAGCACAAAGCTCCAGCCCTGCCCTCCCCGGCCGCCCTTCGGGGGTCCCTTGGCAGGAACAAAGAGGGCGAGGGGCCGCCGTGCCGTGCCAAGCCGTGCCGGGAAGCCGCGGGCGGCCGGCACGGGCACTGCTGCCCGGCGTGGGGAGGTGTTAGGTCAGGACGCCGTCTGTTGGGTACGAGTGGGACTTTCCTGTGCTCCTGATCATTTCCTTCCTTACCTTGGAAACTTGGATTTTCTCCTGCCTTTTGTTCCCTATTTTTCTCTTGTAAAGCTGTCCCTGGTTGGATGGATAACAGCTGCCAGGGCTGGTCCTGGGGAGCGGGCGGGGGGCTCTGGCTGCTGCTCCTCTCTCGCCGCTCACGCCCCCGCGGCAGAGCTGGCCCTGCTGGAATGGCACCGGGAATGGCACCGGGAATGGCACCCGGCTGTGCGGAGCCCTCCCTGGTGGGGGTGCTCCGGGGGAGCTGCTGCAGCCACGTTGGTTCCTGGTTTTCCTTGGGAACAGAGGGGATGGCAGGGATGCAGCACCCAGAGCACCTTGTGTCCAGCCTGGCTGGCACTGGGATCTGCCCTGTGCCTTGTGTCCAGCCTGGCTAATGCTGGGATCTGCCCTGTGCCTTGTGTCCAGCCTGGCTAATGCTGGGATCTGCCCTGCAGGACACAGCACGGGCTGGATCCCCGTGAGCATCACACTCCTGCCTTGCCAGCATCCCACTCAGAGAGGCTCCCTGACTTCTGTTGAGGCTTCTGCTCAGCCCACGGGCACATTTCCTCCCAATTTCCCAGAATCTTCTCCCTCTCAGTCCTCACCCTGCACATCCCTGGGGGTCACCCAGGGCTGGGGCCTCAGCAGAACACAAACAGTGCTTTCCTCCAGGCTGGCAGGGAGCAAAAATGTCTTTGCAAGTAAACAAATACCTCACCTCTGCCTAGGTTTGGGGTTTAGGTCTTTTTTTGGTCTCTCAAAACTCCTGGTCGTGGCCGCAAGTGCCAGGAGCTGAGTTCAAAGCTACAGCTGTGCAGTCAATGGGGGATTTCCAAAATAAGGGATAGCTGCTGGGTGCTGCTGCCTGTGTGTGATGGAACCCCACTGCCCACCCACCGCCACCTCCTTTTATCCCCAGAGCAGTGACACCACTCTCCTGTGCCAGTCATGGCAAGAGGGGCACCTGGGTGGCTTGGGTAAGCTTTGGGTTTGGATGGGGGCACAGCTCTGTGTGGTAAGACCAGCTTTTCTTTTGTGTTGAATTTGTGCATTTAGCGAATTTATTTTTTTTTCTTCGATAAGAGGAGAAACGCTCGTTCTCCTGCCCGAGCTTAATGTGGCATGCATGGTGACTGTTAGTATCAAAATTAAGCAGAAGACAAATGTATACATATGCAATCACATCTGTGGAATATGCACTGTTGAGATGTACATGTGGATGAAGACAGAGGGGTGTGTGCCTGTGTGTTTTGGAGTGGTGGGACAGAGCAGTGCTTTGTGCCCGGCCATCCAGTGCCCTCCCACTTGCCTTGCTCTTCCTCCTCCATGGCCTTTGCCACCACCACCAGTGGTTTTCAGCAAGGTGATTTCCACCCCTGTGCTCCCCGGGCCGGGTGGGAGCCTGTGGGGGTCGGTTGGTCTGTCTGTCCGTCTGTCCATGTGTGAGGCTGCGCCTGCTGCCTTAAGATAAAGTCCAAAGGAAGACCTCTGGCTGTGTCTTGAGCTAACATTTTCTTTTTAATTTTTTTTTTTCCTTAATGTTTCTGCATCAACCCTTGAACATTTGATCTGGTGCCTCTCCTCCTGGGGTGCGGCAGCTTTCTGTAGTGAAAATGAGCTCTCACCACCCCTCCTGCCTGCCTCAAACAGGGTCTGGAGTAGGGGGGGGGTTTCCTTCCCATTTTCCCTGGATTTGGGCTGCCTTTTTTTTTTTTTCTTTTTTTACAATCTCTCAAGGCTGAGCTCGCACCTATAATTGGAATTTTTTGGCTACAAACTGAAGCAGGGGGGATGCACTGCAGCAGCTCTGACTTGCTGGTGAGCATGACCTGCCCAGCACAGCCGGGGTGCTGGCATCCCATGGCATTCCCCGCAGGTAAAACAGCCCACAGCCAGTCCCTCCTACCTGACACGGATTTCCTTCTGTCCCAGCTCCCACCCACACAGCTGGCATCGTCCCTGGGTCACCTGGTCCAGCACTGCCTGGTGCCCACCATGGCAGGTGGCTGGCTGGCATCTCCCTCCTTCCAGAGCAGCCTTGCTGTCAGGTTGTCCCAGGCCTTGGCTTTGCTTATTTGCCCATTTCTAGTAACTGTAAGGTGGGAAATGCCCCTTTGTCACCCCGTGGGTAGCTGGCATTGCCCAGCTGCGTCCCCAGGCAGGTGGCTGCTTCCTGCCCCAGGCAGTGTTTTTAGCTCAGCCTCCGGGTTGGTTGTTTGGGGTTGTGGTTTTTGACTTTTAAGTGAAAAAAAGGCAGGGCACGCTGAGGAAGGGGGCAGGGCGCTTCCTTGAAGCTCCCTGGTTTGGGGTGGGCAGATAAGAGTGCTGCATCACACTTGGCTCCTCTGCCCTGCCCAGCCCAGCAGAGCATCCTCCTCGCCCTCCTGCTCTGCCCAGCCCTTGCTGGATGCTCACCCTGTTTTTGGGTGAAGCCCCATTGGTGCAAGGCAGTCTCTAGTGCAGAAGCTGCTTGAACCCCCACATCTCCCTGCCCACTGGCAATGCTCACAGCAAGGAGGGAGAGGTGCTTTTCTCCCCCTTGGCTCCTTTCTGCCGGAGCACTGTGCAGCTGATGGGGTGTAAATCACACCCAGCCTCCCTCTGCCCATCTGCCAGCAGAATGGTGGGGGGGGGTTCATGGCTGGTGGCAGCTTGGAGTGACTTCCCATCACAGCTTCAGCCCCTCTCTGCTGTCCCTGTGGCTCTGGGGGAGTGCCTGCTCCTCCCTGGGGAGCAGAACCTGGGTCTGCCCGTTGGTGCTGGAAACACTTTGGCTGTTGGAGTCTTCTGTGCAAGCTGTGAACCAGGAGGTGGCTCTGGTTCTGTGAGACCCTCTTGGGGTCTCGTTTGGGGCAGGGACAGCCACGCTTTGAAGTGCTTGGTCTCATCAGGGGGGCTTTTGGCGGGGATGTGCTTTGTGGGATAGGGTTGGGGATGGAGGTGGGGAGCTCACAAGGAAGCCAATGCTGCTTCACATTGCATATGGGTCCCTTTAGCCCAGCTCAAGTGCAGTTTTCCATAGAAACCCCAAAACAGATGGTTTTGTTTTATCCTGGGTATTACAGCACCAATAACACCCAGGTGCTTCACACCTTTGCCAGTCTCAGCTGGAGAGAAGGTCCGGGCTGAGGCTCCCAGGGCTCATTTCATCGTTAAAAGCAGATTTACTTGCTTGTCCCGGAGCCCTTCAGGGTGTTGTGGCACGTCCTGACAGCTTGTCCGTCCTTACCTGCAGTCATCAAGGAGTTTTCAACATGACTTATATAAAGCCTTTGTACTTGGATTGCTCCACCGTGCTGCACAATGGCTTCTTTGTCATCCTGCCAGCTAATTAATTTTAACTTTTACCGTTGCTCCAGCGCGGTGCGTCGCCCGCCTGGTCCATTTGAAGCTTCCCCCCCGAACCTTAAGTGTTTTCCAAGCAGTTTGACTTGTTGCTGCTGAGCACTGGAGAAAGCAGCTGGCCCCGCTGGTGCTCATCTTCTGGAGAAGGAGCTGCCCTCCCTCACACTGCTGCTGGAGGAAAAGCCATTAGGAGGCTCAGGTTTTCTCCAGTGGCTTGTTTCTCCTGGCTGGCAGCTGAAGGTCCCCACAGAGAACATCCTCTGATGAAAATAACAGGCTCTGGCTCCCTGGCTGGTGATTGGCACCATGAGGATCTCACAGCCAGAGGTGAAAGCCTTGGCTGCCTCTTCAGGACAAAACCCCTCGTGCTGGGGATGTCTGAGCATGGGGGACTTGACAGTGGTGATTTCTGGAGGGTTGGGCTCTGGTTGGTTGTGCTCTGGAAACGGAGTGCTTTTTGCTCACATCCTGTGAGCAGACATCTCCCCCACAGCATTCCTGGTGTAGCAGGGAGCTTATCCCTGGCACCACCAGAGCATTCACAGGGGAGCTGAGCATCTCCTTAGAGCTGCCGGGAGGAGCACCCGGAGAGGTGTGACCCCAGCTGGGTGTCCCAGCCCTCGGGGTGGGATGAGCCAGGGTGATTTGTCTTTTCTGGGTAGGAGGGATGGAGGTGGCCACATGCATAAACATCAGCTGAACGTGCAGCCGTGGGGTTTGTGTGAGCTCCCCTCTGCTCGGGATGGGGACGGTGGCGGGTCAGGGAATATGGAATTGCTGCCTTTGTGTTTAATCTGGTTATAAGGATGGCTATTAGAGATAATGAATTTTGCCTGTCCCCACTGTTGTAATACAAGAACCCAACTGTCTTTCAACACCGCGAAGGTCACTCCTCTTTATTTCTGGTTGTAAATATTGCTGGTTACAGATGTTTGGGGTTGATGGACATGGCTAATTAAGTTTCTCCTGTCAGCTGGTTGGCAGGGTGCAGGGGTGCTGGCATGGAGGTGAGGTCAGAGGGCAGGATCACAGCCGGGCAGCAATACCAGCAGCCGCTTAGCATGGTGTGAGCCCATCTCACTGCAGCCCCTCAGTGAGAGCAGAGCTGGCTTTGCACTGAGCTTTGCCCCTCTCTTTATTATGAATTTGGAGCAGGCTGGTGGGAAGACGGTGACTTTCGGGAGCAAGTTTCCATTTTGCTGCTCTCATTTGAGGGGAATTCAAAGGAGTACACCTGCTGTCCCCAGCCTGACCTGAGAGTGGGAAGAAGGGTGCAGAAACCCTTCTGATTTTTGCCATCAAGACCAGCAGCAGCAGAGGCATTTTCTTTCCCACAGAGGCTAACATGGAAGTGACTGTGTGCTGGTCAGCAGAGCCAGCACCCCACATCAAACCAGCACCAGGAGGGGCTGGGGGCCCCTTTCTGTGGGGCACGGGGCCGGTTGCTTCCCGGTGCTCATCCTGGCGGGCAGGAGCCGTCCGCGTGCGCTGCCTGCGCGCCTGGAACGCAGCACGTGCTGCTGCTGTGCTCCCCGGCTCCCCCCGCACGCCTGATTTATGCCACTCCACATTTTCTCCTCCTTTCCATGCCTCTTTCTCCTCTCCCTCCTTTTTTTTTTTTTTTTTCTTCCCTTCCTCCTCCCTTGTGCTGCCTGTGCATTGCCTCGCTCCTTTTTTTTTGTTTCCCCCCTTACTGCTCACAGGCCTCCCTGTTAACCCAGCGGGCTGCAAGATTTAGGGCTCCCTGCCTGGTGTGCAGTCTGAGTGGGGTTTTATTCTCCCAGAGGAGGGAACTGTGATCCCCATCACCCCACTGGGACATGATCCTTGCATGTAGGAGGGGCTGTTTTTATTATTCTGTTTTATGGCCGCAGAGCACAAGTCGTGCATCCCTGTTCTGGATGCTCCTGGCCACGGATTGCAGCAGGGCTGGTGAGGTGGCCACGGGTGCCCATCGCCTCCATCCGCCGGCCATCTGTCCCCTCCTGTGCGGCGCCGGCTGG
>NW_005054345.1:2383556-2386004 GCF_000277835.1 Geospiza fortis | reverse complement strand
GGGGGGGGCTTGGGGGTGTTTTTTGGGTTTTTTTTTTTTCCTCCCCTCCTGCCGTGCCAGGCGCATCAAAAGTTTGCTGGGTCTTGTGTGTGTGTGCGGATGCCGAATAATTTTATTAGCTGCCTGGAAGGGAGCCAGCGCGGCATGCACCGTGCGGGAGGTGGCTGCTGGGGTGCCTTCCCTTTGCTTCCCCTTCCCAGCTGCCCCCCCTTGGCCTCTGCTGGTCTCCTGTGGGTTGCATCATCAGCATTACCCCTTCATTTTATTTTTATACATATTTCTTAGGGAGGTTTTTTGGTTTGGTTGGTTTGGTTTTTTTTTTTTTTTTGCTCCTTAAAGGGTTAAAACCGATGGGGAAGTTCAGCTAGCACTTGCAAGATATGGTTGCCTTAGCAACAGGCCTCCTAATCTGGTAGGTGACCTGAGAGACTGTGGAAGATGCAGGGGTTGGTTGAGGGGCCAGCAGCACTGTCCCCTCCCTGGGCACTGCTGGGTCCTGGGAGCTCTTGCTCAGAAAGGGGGAGAGGGCTTCCTGCAGCCCAGGTGATAATTATTCAACTTTAGGATTGTAAAGATGGTTTCCTTACCTTGCCTTTCCTCCTTTGAAAGGATTTGCCGTGGTGGACCCAGACAAAATAATCCATGTGGCCCCAGAGCTAAAGGTGTGCTCATTGGTACTTCCAAACCCCTGTGTTTTGGGGTCTGTGGTTCTAGTAACAGACAGATGGGGCATGGGAAGCACAGGGAAGCGCAGTGGTTGGAAAAGGCGATGGAGTTGAGATGCAGCATCCAACCAGTGTTTTGGGGAAGGTTGGTGGGCTTTGGGAGGAGTGTGGCAGCATTATTCCAGCTGCTTTAGGCTCCTCTGGGCTCGCTGGGCCAAGGAGCACAACCAGCACATACCCATTGATGGATAGACCAAGACCTGGGCATTTCAGTGCCACAGCCATGGCCACCTTCTAGTTTTTTTCTTGGAAACATCCTGAAGTTGGCATTTCCCAGTGCTGTCCCTTTTTTTCCCAGCGCTGTCCCTTTTCCTTTGCTGTAGTCACCACCCTGTGCAAAGCATTGGTGATCACCTGCTCATCCTTGCCAGTGGTAGAGCCTTCTAAATTAAGAAACTGCATCCCAAATCTTCCCTGCCTGATTTGGCCTCACTAAATCTCTGTGCACCATCGGATGGGGGCTCAAACTTCTGCCTGTGCAGTCCTGCATGGGATTCAGATGGATGTTGGTCACACCCAACAGTGCCCAGTGTTGCGCAGAACTGTTGCATCCTGGTTCAAATCATCATTGAGCTCTTGGCCAGGATGGCCAGGCCACTCTCTGTGCCCAAACCTGGGATGTTTTCCCCCTTGCTGGATGCTGAGTGGTTATGGAGTGTGGCTCTGCCCTTGGCACCCAGCCATGATGGCTGGGCAAGGAGACCCCAAGGGAAGGAAGTGTCCAAAGGGCTGGGGCCAAGCTCCCTCTGGGTACCCATGGAATAAAAGGGCCGGGATAGCGCCAGGGGCATCCCATTCCCGCAGATCCCAGCGTGCAGACCTCTTTTGTGTTTTCCCCCTCCCACTCCTCCACGGCGGCGTCGATGGCAGCTGCCTGCGGACGGACGCCGGGGAGAGCCGCCTTTGTTTACCCGCCTCCCCGGCAGAGCGAGGGCGGGGATGCTCTTGGATCGAGGTGCTGATCTGTCATCTCCAGGTTTTATGCATCCCCAGACAAGAAATCAGTGGTGCAAAGCACAGACTTTTTGTTACTTATCGCCGAGCTCTGTGCAGAGCGCGGCTGCTGAAAGCAATCTGGTGTCTGCGATGCCCAGATTTATGGTTTCCCAGCCTCGTTTGAGGTGTTGGCTTCCACTGGCAAGTAGAAAACCTGGTTTGAGCCATTGGAGTAGGATGGGAGGACTGTGGCATGTAGTGACACTGGACCCCAAGTCTGATCCCCAAGCTGGCAAATGGCCCCAGAGCCTGTCATCACCCTGGGTGGGACAGCATCTCCCTTGCTCCATGTTGTCTGATGGAGACAGGAGGACCAATGTCCCAGGGAGCTCAAACAACTCTGCTTTCCTTCTGGGTCTTCTCCACTCAGGACTGGGATGGCAGAGGCAAAGGCTGGAGGGAGGCAAAAGGAGGAAATCCAGACGAGCCAGCAGAATCCCTGGAAAGCCCTTTTTTTGATCACTTCATCCCTTTTTTTTCCCCCATATCTCTGCTTTGTGAAGCTTTCCAGGATTTGTCCCTCTCGGCGGGGATTTCGGGCGGTCAGCCGGGTCCCCAGGCACAGACAGACGGACAGGCTGCCAATCAGCCAGCACGCACCGTCCTTCCGCTGCCGGGGGCTCCTGGGTCTCCAGCACAGGACTATACATGGGGTTTTTGGTATTTTTTTTAAAGAAAATCAAAAATTCCCAGGGAAAATATATTTTAAAAAAAAAAAAAAAAAAGC
>NW_005054345.1:2381347-2383430 GCF_000277835.1 Geospiza fortis | reverse complement strand
GCCCCTGGGGAAAGGGGGGGCACCAGTGAAGATAGGGTCCCCCTGCCCCCAGTTCCTCCCTGCTGGGGTCCTCCAGGTCAGCTTGAACCCCGCGCTGGTGGGCTTGATCCCCAGCTCGCGCTGCTCGGAGCTGTCCCATGGATGTAGGATGGGCGCCTCTCCCTCTGTGGGTCATCCAGAGGTGTGGAGGTGGTCGTGGGGTGGGATGAGTTGTGTGGAAGGGAATGGGCAGGTTTTGGTGGGTTTAGGAATCTAAAAAAAACCTATCCCCATACGAATGTGGATTCAACCCCCTAGGATTTGCTCGACTCCCCTTCTCAATCTGCTTCTTCCTAGTAGCCATCCTCTTCCTCCTATTCGACTTACAAATCGCCCTACTCCTGCTACCATGAGCCACCCAGCTACAGTCCCCTACCACCAGCCTACCCTGAACCTCCTCACTTCTCCTCCTCCTTACCTTAGGACTAGTGCACGAATGAATCCAAGGCGGGTTGGAATGAGCAGAGTAACAGAGAGTCAGTCTGCCTAACTGGGGTGGAAGCACCTGCTGGCACAGGGTGCTCTGTGGCGTAGGGCGCATCTCATGGGGACCTCGGGGGTTTGCTGTCATGAGAGTGGCTCAGCGGGACACATCTGCTCCTCCCAAGGGGGATAGCAAAGGAAAACTCCTTCCCCAATAAGGAAAAAGTATATGCTGTCTCTAAAAAGCAAGAAATGTGTCTATTTGCTGGTTTGCTATGGGAGCATCTCTAGTGTGGATTCCCACACAAGTTCCTCTGCTGGCTCTTCAGCTGGAGCCACCAGAGCAGTTGGGTTTCTCTCTGCTTTACCAGTTTTTACAAAACTGGTATTTTTGTGAGACTCCCCAGTGGGTCAAGCCAGCAGAGATGGGATGCAGAGTGAACCCAAGCTTTGTCCCTCAAAAGGCAGCCCTGTCCTCAGCAGCTGTGTCTGGGGCTCATGCTGGGGTGTGGGTGGTTGGCTTGTCTATGGGGTAGCCAAGAGATGAATATTCCCAGAGTGTGTGATACCCAATCTGGGAGATCAGTTTTGACTGCAAGGACAGCAACTGTGGAGCCCTGAACTACCCCTTGGCTTGGCTCCACCAGCAGCACTTCTGGTCTGTGGATGTTTGTCACACATGCCATATATATGGGGTCTATATATATATATATGTATAATTTGCTGATTGAGATTAAACCACATTAAGTACCACATATCTTGCTCTTATCTCTGCCCCAGTGGGATGGGGAGGAGAATGGGGGGCAGGAGGGAAAAGTAAAACCCATGGATTGCCATAAGAGTAGTTTATTAATTGAAATAAAATATAATAATAGGAATGAAAAGGGACATGATAGAGAAGTAAAACATAAAACAGGTAACTGATGCACTGTATAATTCCTCACCACCTACTGACTAATGCCGAGCTTGTCCCCAAGCTTCCTGGCCAAATTCTCCCAGTTTATACACTGGATATGACATTCTGTGGTATGGAGTAACCCTTTGGCGAGTTTGTGTCTGCTCTCCTGGCCATTCTCCCTCATTGTTTCTTGTGCACCTCCTCGCTGGCAGAACATGGGAAGCCGAAAAGTCCTTGACTTGGAGTAAGCACTACTTAGCAACAGCAAAAACACCAGTGTGTTATCAACGTTGTTCTCATACTGCATCCATAACACAGCACTGTACCAGCTACTAGGAAAAAATTAACTCTATCCCAGACACAACCAGGACAATGCAACATTTTTATTTTTGTATTAGAGAAGGTTTGCTTGCAGAACATGGAGGGGATGCCTGGTGCTTTTTCCTCCTCTCTTCCCATGCGAATGCAGTTGCTCCTCTTCTCCTGCTGATAGAAAAGGCAGCAGTGGTGTGAATGGATTGAGCTTGTGAATGGATTGAGAAGGGATAACACCCTCCAAACAAAACCAGAGGGCTTGTGAGGAGAAATGGGAAGCTGAGGGAGGGTAGAAATGTCTGAGGAGGGGGCTGCAGAAGGCTTTTGGTCATGCTGGGTTTGGGGCAGGGTGGAAGGATCCCAGCTCAGTGTTTTCCACACTTGTTCCCAGCTGGTGAGCATGGCCAG